>NC_060273.1:110778799-111078799 GCF_021613505.1 Equus quagga | reverse complement strand
AATTCATGGCTCATTTCTGTCCATAAATATAAAATTTAAAAATCAAGTCTAATTAGAAAATAGCATGATCATTCTTAAAAACAATCCATAACCTGAGTTGTGATTCTTTTTTCCTTTCTTTGCAGTTCTGTTCTGTTATAGTTTTATTTCCCTTATGACATTTCAATTCTACCTATGGAGGTTTTCTCTAAAAAGAAGTGTCAATCCTAATCAGGTCTGAATTCTCCTTGGTAACATATTTTGGGTTAAATTTGAAGTGGACAGAGGAGGAGGAATCTCACTTCTAACAGAACAGACACCTGCCAGTCAGTTACCTAAATATAACTATCATGTGGCTTCACACCGCAGAGAAATCCTTTGGTACGTTTTAGAAATTCAAAAATTTTTAGTAAGAAAAATGATTCTCAAATAATTCTTTTGGTAATAGTATATTTAAATCACTTTAAATGACACATTTACCACTAAGGGTTTTCTTTCTCTTGCTCTCTCTTTTTTTTTTTTTTTTGGTAAATTTCCAGTGCTAACGATTTTCCCTGGACAATATTCTATTTCATCTATTTTGTAAAAGGTTTATGCAAATACAGACATTGCACATGTTCTCTTTTACCTTTAGGGAAAAGCTTCTGTGCTTTTAAAAATCTTTACTTGTTCTATCATCCTCTTTTCAACTGAACCTATTAAATATATATAAATCAGTTCGAGGGTAGAAAGGAGTTTTGACTACATAAGATACAATATGACACTTTAAAGTTAATTTGGGTTTTAATTTAGCTTCACTATATAGAAAATAACATTCTGGGCCTGATATTCAATTCAGGAGTAGCCAGTAGGACAATTATTGTAACTCGTTCTTACAGCATTCTGAGCAGACATATAAACTCTGTGACAATATAAGCAATCTACTATAATATTGAACACATGACTCTCTTTAGCAATTATCAATGTTTTTTTCTCTTACCTGAAGAGGCAGAGATCATCTCTGTCTTATATTAAACACAAAGCAAAGCAAGAAATATTGACAAATAATTAGGGAAAAAGTTGTCATCACCTGTAAGAAAATTACTAGACCCTATTTTTAACTTTTATTTTGAAATAATAATAGATTCACAAGAAGTTACAAAAATAGCACACACAGGTCCCACGCACCCTTTACCCTTTTCCCCAATAGTTACGTCCTCCATGATTACAACAGAATACCAAAACCAGAAATTGATATTGGTACAATAAATGTTTAAAAGTTTTATGCCATTTGCATATGTGTAGACTCATGCAACCCTCAATACAATCAAAATGCAGCTCCATTCTATTAGCCCAAATGACTCCCTCATGCTACCCCTGTATAGTCACGTTCACCTCTTCCCCTCACTATCTGTAGTGCATTGAATAGGATCCCTCAAAAATGCGTTTCCACCCAGAACCTCAGAATGGGACCTCATTTGGATATAAAGTCTTTTCAGAAAGAATTACTTAATGATCTTGAGATAAAAATCATCCTATATTTATGGTGGAACCTAAATCCAATGATTGTTGTCCTTGGAAGAGGAGATGACACACAAAAACACAGAGAAGGTCATGTGAAGACTGAGGCAGCGATTGGAGTTATGCAACAAGCCAAAGAATGCCAAGGGCTATTGGCAGCCACCAGAAGCTAGGAGAGGCACAGAACAATTCCTTTCTCAGAGCCTCGAGAGGGAACCCTCCCGACACCTTGATTTCAGATTTCTGGCCTCCAGAACTGTGAGAATAAATTTATGTTGTTCTAAGCTACCCAGTTTGTGGCACGTTGCTACAGCAGCCCTAGGAAACTAAACAGACCCTTCTTAAATTCTGACTACTACTAGTACCCTCTCTATCTCTATAACTGTCATTTATAGAATGTTACATAAATGGAATCAAACAGTATGTGACCTCTTGAAATAACTTCTTCACTCAGAATAATACCCTTGAGATCTGTCCAAGTTGCCGTGTGTATTGATAGTTCATTCCCTTCTATTGCCGAGGAGTGTTTCAGAGTGTAGCTGTAGCAGTGGTTGTTTACTCACTCACCTATCTAGGGATGTTTTGATTGCTTCCAGGCTTTGGCTGTTACAAATAGAACTGCTATGAGCATTCATGGACAGGTTTTTGTGTGCTTCAATTCCTCAGGAATAAATGTCCAGGAGTGTGATTGCTGGGTAATATGGTAAGTGTATGTTTAGTTGTTTTGTTTTTTTTTAAAAGAAATTGCCAAATTATTTTTCAGTGACTGTACCACTTTACATTCTGACCAGCAATACATTAGAGATCCAGTTTCTCTGCATCCTTGCCAGCATTTGGTATTGTCATTATGTTTTATTTTAGTTGATGTAATAGATGTGTAATGATATCTCTTCATGGTCTTAATTTGCATTTCCCTAATGGCTAGTGATATTGAACATCCTTTCATATGCTTATTTGCCATCTGTATATCCTCTTCAGTAAAACGTCTCATCATGTCCTTTAGCCATTACCTAACTGAATTGCTTTTGTTTTTTGTTTGTTTGTTTTTCTCTAAGAGTCACAAGACAAAGGTGGAGAGAAATGGGTAAACTAGGTCCTTAGGACCCGAAGACAGTGTTGATTTCTCTGGATTTTCTTTGTATCATATATATCAGACTGAGTAGTTGGGTATTGATGAAGGCACCAACCCAGAAATGTCAATGTGTGTAGACCAAAAAAAGAAAAAAAACCTAAGAAAAGCTTTTCTCTCTAGTCAAAGGAGCAGAAAAAGGGCAGGCTACCAAGACAGAAGACTTCTAAAACCACCATTCTATTTTAGGCAAGCATCAAAGAAAAAACTGTGGCCCCACCACCAGTCCCCCAAGAAGTCTAGGTGGAGAGCCTAAACATACACATTAATCAGACTATAATGACTCACTCCTAATTTCCGTCAGGGTGGTATGAGAGTATGGAGCTGGAACTTTCATCCTAAATGATCAGTAATGAACCCCTAGTATGATGTCAGTGGAGAACACATAGGGAGCCTATACTTTTATCCCCATATGTCAGTGAGGAGGTCTCCTTCTGCTGTCCAAAGGAGTAGTTTTAGAGGAGGCCAAGGGAAAATCAAGATTTCCATGACTGCTCAGCAATAATAAGGTAACCGCCTCCTCTCAGACAGAGTAATATCAACAGAGATCTAGTAGAGAGGCTGAAAGAGCAAACTAGCACAGCAACTCGTCCAACCACCTGACAAGCCACAAGGAGGAGTCCCTCTCTGCCTAACCCTGGAGGTCAAAGGAAGACAGTGGAAAACCTAGATTCTAACCACATCCAGCAGTAATGAGAAACTGTCCTCATTTCCTACAATTCAGAGTGATGTCAGAGGAGGCCTGCTAAAACACAAAATTTAAATAATATGTAGTCTCATAGACAATGCCCCAAATGTACAGGTTTTGATAGAAAAATCACTCATCATGCCAAGAAAGAGGGAGATCTCAATTTCAATGAGAAAAGCCAACCAACAGATGGCAATAATAAGATGACCCCAACAGGAGAATTGTCTGATAAGGATTTAAAAGCAGTCATCATGAAAATGTTTTAACAAGCAATTACAAATATTCCTGAAACAAATAAAAAAATAGAAAGTCTTAGCAGAAAATAGAAGATTCAAGGGGAAACTTTAGACTCAAAATTACAATGACAAAAATTTTTAAAACTCAGTGAATGGGCTCATCAGCAGAATGGAGAAGACCGATGAAAGAATCAGTGAATTTGAGACGAAACAATGAAAATTACCCGATCTGAACATCTGAACAATGAGAAACAGACTGAACGACAGCAAAATGAACAGAGACTCAGGAACATGCAGGAATATAACAAAAGATCTAACATTCATGTTATTGCAGTCCCAGAAGGGTAGGAGAAAAATACTGGGCCTGAAGAAGTACTTGAAAAAATAATGGCTGAAAATTTCCCAAATTTGGCAAAAGATGTAAGTCTACAGATTCAACAGTTAAGAGTACACCAAACAGAATAACTCAAAATAAATATAAGCAATTACACATCATAGTCAAACATCTAAAAAGTAAATATAGACATACAACAGAATATTATTCAGCCATGAAAAGGAAAGAAATCCTGTCATTTGCACAAACATGTACAGACCTTGAGGGCATTACGTTAAATGAGTGAAATAAGTGCAATAAATCAGACAGAGAAAGACAAATACTGTAATGATATCACTTACATGTGGAATCTTAAAAAGCCAAAACAGAGACTACAATGGCAACTCTTGGGAGCTGGGGGGGGGGGGGGGGGGAGAAAAACAAGGAGAGGTTGGTGAAAGGCTACAAACAAACAAAGAAACAAACAAAAAAATAAATAAAGCAGTAAATCAAGATATTTTCAGGTGAAAGAAACCTAAGAGAAATCTTCACCAGTAGACCTATCCTAAAAGAATGCCTAAAAGAAATTCTCTAAACAGAAAGGAAACAATAAAGTAGGAATCTTAGAACAATAGAAAGGAAGAAAGAATAAGGAAAAAAGCAAAGTATGGGAAATAGATATGCCTCCCCCTTTTGAGTTTTCTAAATTACATTTGAGGTTTGAAGCAAAAGTTACAATACTCTTTAATATATATTTTAATGCATGTAAAGAAAAGATTTAAGACAATTAGATTACAGATGGAGGAGAATAAAAGGACATAAGGAAGGCAAGGTTTGTACACTTCACTGAAACTTTTAAAATGTTGGTCCTAGTAGACTGTGATATGTTTTGTACATATAATGTAATACCAAGAGCAACCAGGAAGATATATATATATATATAAAATATATAATGATATACACATAAAATATTATAGGTCAAAATGAAAAAATCAAAACGGAATTCTAAACATTCTACTATACCACAGGGATATAAAAAAACATAAAAAAAGAAAAACAAATAACAGAGAGAACAAACAGAAAATTAAAATAAGGGCAGATTTAAGCCCTAACCTATCAAAAATTACATTAAAATAAACTATATAAAAACATAAATTAAAAGACAGAGATTAGGAAAATTGATTTAAAAAATAGTCCACTGCTATAATGTCTACAAGAAATTCTCTTCAAATAAAATGATAGAGATCAGCTGAAAATAAAAGGATAGAAAAAAGCTATATCATGCAAATGTTCACCAAATAAAACAGGAATGCAGATATTTTTTATCAGATAAAGTAGATTTCCATACAAATAAAATTATTGGGACAGAGAGGGACATTACATAATGGTGAAAAGGCTAATCCACACATAACAATCCTAAATGTGTATGCACCAAACCACAGTACTAAAAAATATATGAAGCAAAAACTGATAGAACTAAAAAGAGAAATAAACAATTCCAGTTATATTTGGAGACGTCAAAACCCTTTTCCCAAGAATTGGAACAACTAGAGAGAAAACCAGCAAGGATATAGAATAACTCAACAATACCACCACCAACAGGATCTAATCATATATAAAGAACACTCAAACTAACAGCACAAGGATACATATTGTTTGCAAGGATCCAAGAAACAAATACCAAGATGGACCACATACTGGGCCATAAAACAAACCTCAACAAATTTTAAATAATTAAAATCATATAGAGTGTGTTCTCTGACCACAATGGAACCAAACTAGAATCCAAAATCAGTAAAATCTCCAATGGGTTGGAAACTAAACAACACACACCTAAATAATCGAAGGATTAAAGATGAAGTACAAAGAAAAAAACAAACACAGAACTGAATGAAAATGAAAATATAACATATCAATATTTGTTGGAAGCAGATAAAGTAACTCTGAGAGGGAAATGTATAGCATGAAATGCTTACATCAGGAAAGAGGAAAATTTCAAAAATCTAAACCACTCAATAAACAAGAAAAAGAAAAGCAAATTAAAAATACAAAGCAAGTAGCTGGCCCAGTGGTGTAGTGGTTAAGTTCATGCACTCCACTTCAGTGGCCCAGGGTTTGTGGGTCTGGATCCCAGGCCCAGACCTACACACCACTTATCAAGCCATGCTCTGGTGGCATCCCACATAAAAAATAGAGGAAGATTGGCACAGATGGTCGCTCAGGGCCAATCTTCCTCAACAAAAAAGAAAGCAAATTCTGACATGGACAACTGAACTATACACTTACAAAATGGTAAAAAAAAAAAAAAAAAATACAAAGCAAGCAGAAGGAAGGAAATAACAATAAGAGCAGAAAGCAATGGAATTAAAAAGGAAAAGGGAATAAAGAAAATCTATGAAACAGAGGATACCACTACAGACCCTACACATAACAAAAGCATAATAAGGTAATACTGCGAACTACTACTCACATTTGACAACTTAGATGTAATGGACCAATTCCTGGAACAGTACAAACTACCACAATGCACCCAAGCTGAAACAGATAATTTGAATTGCACTGTGATTATTCAGGAAATTGAAATTTTAATTTTAAAACTCTCATGGGGCCGGCCTGCTGGCATAGTGGTTGGATTCGTGTGCTCTGCTCAGCAGCCCAGGGTTCACCAGTTCAGATCCTGGGCACAGACCTACACACCACTCATCAAGCCATGCTGAGGAAGCATCCCATGCAGAAGAACTAGAAGGACTTAGCACTAGGATATACAACTATGTACTGCGGCTTTGGGGAGGGGATAAAAAAAGGAAAATGAAGATTGGCAACAGATGTTAGTTCAGGGCCAATCTTCCTCACACAAAAAAGCATACCTTTAACAAAAAAAAGAACTCTCAAAACAGAAATCTCCAGGCCCACATGGTTTCACTCACAAATTCTACCAAACGTTTAAAGAAGAATTGACATCAATTGTAGACAATCTTTCCCAAAAATAAAAGAGGTAACACTTTCCTACTCATTTTATGAAAGCAGTATTATCAAAACCAAAGAAAGATAACACATAAAGAGAAAAGTACAGACCTCATGAACTTAGATGTAAAAAATACAGACCTCATGAACCTAGATGTAAAAATTCTTAACAAAATATTAGTAAATATAATTCAGTAATATATTAAAAATTATACATCATGACCAAGTGGAGTTTATTTCAAGTATACAAAGCTAGTTCAAAATTGGAAAATCAATGAAATCCATTATATCAACAGGCTAACGAAGAAAAATTACATGAAAACATCAATTGATGCAGACAGAGCATTTGGAAAAAAATGATCCCCATTCATGACAAAAACTTTCAGAACAACAGGGATATAGAGGGACTTTCACAAGTCGATGAAAAACATCTAGCAAAAACTTTTGGCAAATATCACACTTATTTATGAAAGGCTGAAATTTTCCCACCAAAGATCAGGAAAAAGGCAAGGGTGCCCACAGTCATCACTGCTCTTCAAGATAGTTGTCGAAGTTCTAAACAGCACAACAAAGCAAGAAAAGGAAATAAAAGCATAAGAATTAGAGAAGATGAAATAAACCCCTCTGTATTTGCAGATATGTCTACATAGAAAATTCCAAAGAATATATAAACAAATTCCTAGCACTAATAGGTTAATTCAGCAAAGCCACAGTATACAAGATCAACATATGAAAACCTATTGAACTTATAGATCCTGGAAATGAATACTTGGGAACTGAAATTAAAAAACACAATAGCATTGTCGCTAGGGGCAAAGAGATGAGTTAAGAGCCAACTGACTTACCCACGGGTTTATAGAGTGTGGGCACACCGAAGGTCCCAGAAAGGGCTCCCCGGGGACTTCCCTGAAACCGGCTTGAAGACCCGGCCACCACCTCGCCGACCTGGTGCGAGCGCCAGCTCCTCGCCCGCCAGGCGCTCCAGTGCGCATGCACAGCAAGGGTCTTCTCGCACCTGATCCTGAGACCCTAGCGGCTGACCGGCAGCTCCAGGTCAGGTGGAGCCAGTTATGGCGCAGCTGTGTGGGCCGAGGCGGTACCGAGCCCTCCTAGCCCTCCTGACATCCCTCCTCTCTTCCCAGCCTGAGGCAGCCGAAGAAGAATGTGGCATCCATGACTTAGAAAACAAGCAAACAAAAGACAGAACATCACTTACAGTAACTCAAAAAACATGAAATACTTTTGTGTAAGTTTAACAAAACAGTCACAGGACTTGCATATTGAAAATTATAAAATACTAATGAAATAGTATCTAAATAAATTGAGAGACATGCTATTTAAATGGATTGAAACTCAACATAGTAAAAAATCAATTCTCCTCACGTTTATATACAGTTGTAATTCCTATCAGAAATTCCATCGAGAATTTTTGTAGATATAAAGACCATACTAAAATTCATAGTGAAATTTAAGGGAACTAGAATATCAAAATAATTTTAAAAACAGGGATAAATTAGGGGCTGACCCCATGGCGGAGTGGTTAATTTCACGCGCTCCGCTGCAGGCAGCCCAGTGTTTTCAGTTGGTTGGAATCCTGGGCGCGGACATGGCACTGCTCATCAAACCACGCTGAGGCAGTGTCCCATATGCCACAACTAGAAGGACCCACAACGAAGAATATACAACTATGTACCGGGGGGCTTTGGGGAGAAAAAGGAAAAAATAAAATCTTAAAAAAAAAAAAACAAGGATAAATTAGAAAGATGATTTCACCTGATCTCAAGGCTTATTATGTAGCTTCAATAAAGGCTTATTATGTAGCTTCAATAATCAAGACCATGGTATTGCAGAGGGATGGCCACATAAATCAGTGAAACAGAAGGGACAACCCAAAAATAGTGCCAACTCAGTATGGCCAGCTGATTTTTGACAGAGATCCAAAAGCAATTTAATGAAAAAATAGTAGTCTTCTCATCTAAAGGTGCTGGAGCAATTAGATATCCATAGACCAAAAAGGAAAAAAGAAATGTGCCCAAAAAAACCATCATAGATTCAAATATGTAACATAAAACTATAAAACTTCTAGAAGATAACAGGAGAACATCTTCTGGATCTAGGCTTGGTGAACAGTTCCTAGACAAGACATCAAAGAAATCATCCATAAAATAAAAAAAAGTCCAAAATTGGACTTCATCAAATTTAAAAACTTTTTTTCTGTGAAAGACCCAATTAAGAGATGAAAAGACAAGCTACAGATTTGGAGAAAATACTTGCAAAGCTTTTATCTGACAAAGGACTCACATCTTGAATAGATCAACAAATTTAGAATCTTGTTGTTTATATCTCTTTTTATAGTGTACTGTATTCTAAACCTTTGTTGAAATTAATCAGCTAATTAGATTATGCCCGGTGCAAATGTGTTATTTTTATATGAGTGCAATGGGAGGTAAACTTCGGGAAAAAGTGAAGTCCAAAAAATGGATATTTTCAATCTACTATGACTAGCAAGTAGGCAAAAGAACCATTTACTTAACTAAAATGTTAAAACATATTTTATGCCCACTAGTTTGGCTCAATATTCCTGGGAAGTCACCATGTGTAAAGGATAAACTTATGCTTACTGTTCATTCTCTAACACAGCCTAGACTAATAGAATCTTTGTCCTGTACCTTTCATCTTCCCCATGCAACCCTCCAGTCTTTGAGACAATGACTTGCTACATATTTTATGATTTCTTTTGGGTAAGAGTCTAGCTGGCCTCTATTATATGAAGTTTTAGAACAGGCAGAAACAATCTGTGGTTAAATAGAAACCAGATCTTTGGTCACTCAGGGCCAGAGTGTGGGACGGATTGATTAGGAAAGGGCAGTGAAGGAACTTTGGGGATGACTGAAAGTTTCTGTGTGTTCAGTAGAATGGTGGTCACATGACTGTATGTATCTATCAACACTCATCAAGTGTTTAGAGCTGATGTTCTATCAAGTGTTGGGCCTTCACTGTAATTTTGAAGACCTCAACACCGGGAAACATGCACCAGAAGTTCTTTTGATCTTGGATGTGAAACGAGTTGTCAGCAGTGAGTCTACTTTGTACGCTGGTCTCCCTCCATCTTGTTAGAAATATGAAACTGTGCTGACCTTGATAACTTGCCAAAAGGGAGTTATCTGCTGAGAAATGACTTTCTGAGTACTGCACAAAAGTATACTTTTTCTGGTAGCAATAATATGTCCTTGAGTAAGCCGGTGAACCCTAACATAAATTTACCCCCAATCATAAATCTTAAACAAACAACTGAGGTAATTGTCCTGGGCTCTCCTTTTTGCTAATAAAAACTCCTGACTTTTACTCCTCAGGGGGTCACATTTCTGGCTGCTGCTGGAACCTGTGTTCCCCAAGTTCCAATTCTAAGACCCCAGATGCATGGTCTCCTTTGTTTCACAGTTGTCTCCTTCTGCCTAAGTGGACGTGGTAATTCATCATCAAAAGGGAGTCACTCATATTTCTTCCCTCATCTATTGGGCATTTGACACAACTCCATCACATTCTTTTTGCTGAGGTCTCACCATTTAAATGTCCATCAAATTCTGAGAGCAAACAGAGCTATGTCTTGTTTTGCCATTGGAGCACGTGGCTCCAGATGCAGCATCTGGCCTTTCAGTTCCTTAAGTGAATCAGACATGATCTCATTGTATCCTCCAAACTGAAGAGAGCAAGCTCTCTAAGAAGTCCCATAGAAACCCTCCTCAAGTGACTTGAAGTTGCAAGAAAGATTCTCCCACCCCACCTACACATTTAAAATTGTCTTTGAAGAAATCCTTGCGTCAGCCCTGGTGTCCTAGTGGTTAAGTTTGGTTTGCTCCACTTCAGCGGCCTGGGCTCAGTTCCCAAGCTCAGACCTACACCAATCTTCTGTCAGTGGCCATGCTGTGACAGTGGCTCTCATACAAAAAGAGGAAGATTGGCAGTGAATGTTAGGTCAGGGCAAATTTTCTTCAGCAAAAAAAAGAAAGAAAGAAAAAAGAAATCCTTTTTCTGACATAAAACCCCTCTCTAGATATGGATTATAAAACCAGTTCTTAGTTATCTCTGCTGCAAGTCTTCTTTATGTAGTCTAGCACTTTATTTTGGAATACAGATCTTCCTCAACTTATGATGGGGTTATGTCCCAATAAACCGATTGTGAGTTGAAAATTTCTTGTCAAGGGGGCTGGCCCAGTGGTGCAGAGGTTAAGTTTGCACGTTCCGCTTCTCCGCAGCCTGGGGTTCACCGGTTCAGATCCCAGGTGCAGACATGGCACCGCTTGGCAAAAGCCATGCTGTGGTAGGCGTCCCACATATAAAGTAGAGGAAGATGGGCATGGATGTTAGCTCAGTGCCAGTCTTCCTCAGCAAAAAGAGGAAGATTGGCAGTAGTTAGCTCAGAGCTAATCTTCCTCCAAAACAAAAAGAAAGAAAGAAAGAAAGAAAGAAAATATCTTGCCAAAAATGCATTTAATACACCTAACCTACCAAACATCATAGCTTTGCCTAGCTGAACTTTACCTAGCTTTTCCTAGCTGTTCTGAGCATGTGTTCTGAGCTCAGAACACTTACATTAGCCTAGAGTTAGGCAAAATCATCTAACACAAAGCCTATTTTATAATAAAGTGCTGAATGTGTCAAGTAATTTACGCAATACTGTACTGAAAGTGAAAAAGAGAATGGGTGTATGTGTAGAGAATGGTTGTAGGTGCATCAGTTGTTCACCGAATATCATACCACATATCACCAACCTGGGGAAAAAAACAAAATTCAAAATTTGAAGTACAGTTTCTACTGAATGCATTTCACTTTCACACCACTGTATAGTTGAAAAATCGTAAGTCTAACCGTCATAGGTTGGGGACTGTCTGTATGAGAGAATTTGGCCTCCTTTTCGTGGAGCTTTTGTCAAAACTGATATCACAAGGCTTCCTATTTTAATATTTCATTATATTTTAGAAAAATAAAATACATAAGAAAAATTCAATTATTAAATATGTATACCAAAAAATGTTTTCATCCCATCCCATACCCTCAAGTCTTCCTCCCACATCTAAGCAATCTAACAGTTTCTTATATTGTGTATATGTACAGGTACATGCACATCTGTAAAATACAAATACCAATTTTATGTGTCATACATTATTTGGCAACATGCTTTCTTCACTCAAGGATGCATTTAGCAATTTTTTTCATTTCGGTGTAGAGATTTATCTCAATTTTTAGTAACTGCATGGTATTTCTTTCTGTGAATATAACCAATTCCCTATTGCAAAGTATTTAATATTTTTTCAGTCTTTTAATATTACAATCCAGCAATGAAGAAAATTTAATATATTTTCAAGAACATTTATAAGTTTATTTTATATGATAAAAAACTAGAATTAAAATTGCTAGATCAAAGTGTATCATGATTGTACATTTTGGTAGATATTACCAAATTGCTCTCCAAACTTGTCAGACCAATGTACATTTACAACAATGGGAGTGAACAGTTTGTCTACACCCTCGGAATACTGTGTCATCAAACATTGTACTTTAACAATGTGGTAGAAGAAAAGCAATATCTCACCCTCATTTTGATACAAATCATGTCTTTTTTATATTTTCCATTTAGCTGTTGATCTTTTTCTCTTTGTGATTTGTTCAAACTCTGGTTATATTAAGTCTACCACCTATACTGAAATTCCCTCTCTATTTTGTATTTTATGTTACCATTTCATAGTATTTTTGCTTTGCAGTAATTTTTATGTTTTGTTTCTTAATACTTTTTTCACAGATTCTAGGACTTGCATCTTGCTTATAAATGTTATTGCCACTACAAAATACTTATGGTTTTAATGTTTTTGCATAAATGTTTAATTTTCCAAATCATTATGGTCTTCTCTTAGGAAATACTGAAACTGTACCAGGAGATATTCCTGCTCCATTCATTGCATATGTGCCTGACAAATATCTGAGAGAAAAACTTTGGAACGGCCTGAGTGAGATAATGGTCTTTCTCTAAATTGTAGACTCAATGCTCCATAAATTTTAGGCTGTTAGAGAAAAATATGTAATAATAATTGTATCTTATATCTCTATAATATTTTGGATATTGAAAATTACTTAAACATGCAGTATCTAAATTAGTCCTGATAATAAGTATATGACAAATTAAAGTCCAATATAAATATCCCTTTTTAAAAACTATTTTTATTTTGAAATCATTATAGATTCACATGCAATTGTAAGAAATAAATACCTGTACCCTTACCTAGTATCCTCCGATAGTAACATCTTGCAAAACTATAGTATAATACCACAACTAGGTGCTATTCTTCTTTCACAGTAGAAATATACTTAAAAATATCTTATATTGGTAATCAATAATCTTCAAATAGACAGATAGCCAATTAAACGAATGCTAGAAAACTCTAGTTGTAATAGGAAAATAAATCTAGGCATAAACTTAAGAAGTATATATATAATATCTATATAAGGGAAACTATCACCTACTTCTAAAAGTCACAAAAGAAGAATTGAACAAATGAAAAAGAATATTATTTTCTTATGTATGAAGACTCAGCATCATAAAGATGATTATTTATAGATTTCATCTAACACCGACAAATATACTGTTAGGTTTTTTAAGAGTTCTTCCTGAAACTGATTAAGTTGACGAAGTTTATATGAAAAAGTAGTAGCAAGAAAAGTCAAGAAATCCTTAAAAAGGAGCAATGAGAACAGATTAATTCTACCTCTAACTAAGAGAATGTTATGTTTTGGAACGTAGATAGATAGCATGAAGCAGAATAAAAACAGGCAAAAATAAACCCCCAAAAGAAGGAAATTTAGAATATGGTAAAGATGACCTTTCAAACCAGTAAAGATAGACTTTTATACAAATAATATTGTAACAACTTTATATTTTCATGGAAATAGTTAAAATTAAGCCTCATATCAAAAATCAGCATAAATTCAAAATGGAGTTTTAATTCAAAGGAAAAAAGTAAAACCAGAAATGTACTGGAAGAAACTAATAGGTAAATTCCTTTTAACCTAGAATTAGAGAAAAATCCTCCTATGACTCATAACTTAGAAGAAATAAAGAATTGTCTGGTGGTAGAACCAGAGAAATGAGAAAGAATAAGAAAAGAAAACTTTGGCACGGCAAGTGACAAAATGAGAAAAATATTTGTAACTTATCTCAGAGACAAAATGAGATATCCCTATAATACAGAGGTCATAGAAATTATAAAATCAAAAATCAACAATTTCATTAAAATATGGGCAAAATGTAAGAACAAATAAGTCACAGAATGATAAATGCAAAAGTCTTTTAAAATCATATTTTAAAAATGCCCACCATTGCCCATAGTAAGCAAAAAAATAAAAAAGAAAGAAAAAATAAAAGAAAAATTCGTCACATTTAGGAACATTTAAAAGTTTGAAAACCTTTTTTGGCAAAGCTGCAGGGAAAAAGGAATTATATTTGTCTGCAGGGGACTTAAAATGGTACAATTCATAAGGAGAGGACTGTTCAATGCATAAAAATAAGGAGTTTATTTGCCCTCTGATCCAACAATGTCATTTTCAGAAACTTTTACCAAATTGCAAGAATACAAAATGGCCTTTACACAAAGATATTCATTGCAGCATTATTTTAAATAATTAAGGGTTAAAAGCATAAATTGACCCTCCATAGGGAATGAAATATGTAACATCCACAATGAAGTACTCTGCAGGTATAATTTTAAATTGAAATTGGAATATCAACAGCAACTTCTTAAAAAAAATAATTTTCACTCTGTTCACTGAAAAATGGTAGAAGTACTCTTATTTTATTCCCTGCTACATTTCCAAAGTTTCCTTTTATTAAGAGGACATCTTTAATAAACACATTTTTCAAAAATGTATCATATAGCCCTATTTTTATTTCTTAGGAGTAAAATATTTGGATGAAAAGATAAGACCAACCTTAAAATTTTTTATGTATATACCTGAATTTTCCTCAATAAAACACTATGCCTTTTCACACTCTCGCCAACAGTATGTGGAAATGCCAATTTTACAGCACTCTTGCACATACTGGTATAATTATTGAGTCTAAAACTTTTCCAACATGATGGATAAAAAAACTTGTATTTCATAGTTCTCATTTGAATTTCTTTGTTGTGTAGTAAAATGGAATAATTTCTTAAAATTCTTTTTTGACATTAGTATTTATTTTTTAATTTCCCATCTGTGAACTTGGCCTGTCTCCTAATTCAGGTATTCAAATTGTTCTTATTTCAATTCCCACAAATATGTTTAATATTGCAAATATTTATCTGTCAAACATGTTGCAAACCTATCCTACTATGTCATTTTCATTTTTCAACTGTCCTTTTTTAGATATTTTGTCATTAATGCAAATAAATTCTAAATTGTGAAAATTTCAAAGAATCATGGTATAAGCAGACAAAAACAAGGTATAATTCAAAACAGATAAAGTGCACATAATATGAAGCATAAAGGAATGTTCAGTATAGACAGTAACTTGAAATTCATATGATTGACTTGTTTCTGGGTTGGATGTATGGATGGAAAATATCTAGTTTCTTTAGGAATTTAAAACTACTCTGGACATATCAAAGACTGGACCATATAAACATGAACTTGGGAATCTGTGAACCAATGTCTTCACTTGGAATTTAGTTCTTAAAAGTTTCCTGTGCATAGAAGAATATGTAATGTTTTACTTTTCAGAATCCACCTGATTTTAGCCTACATAGTCAGTTTTAAATATCTGAAAATATTGACTAATAGAATGTCTTCCAATTGTGGACATTCTAATTTGTAAAGTTGTATAAAATTTATAGGAGTATAAAAGAGTTTTTGAACTTAATAATACTGGTGAGCTTCCAGTCTTCATTTTCCAAATACTCGATTTGCCTCATTTTTGACTCCTCCAGATGCTGGCTCCTTTCAAAAAGATTCAAATATATCTTCAAAATGGACCATCTTTAAATTGCTACAATTCTTCTACATTTAGAGAAATAAAAAGCAGCATTTGGAGTTAGATTAATTCTTAGCATTAGATTAAACATGGTAGCTCAAAGAATCTGACATATTTTTGTTAGATGGGAATTGTCTACCTTTTGACTGTATCGTGTTTAAGGCAGATTTATTAATCATACTTGAATTTGTTGAAGATTCCAATCAATCACTGCTCTAGCACGTGCCAATTAGTATATGGCATGTCAAATGAAATGTCTAATTCAAAACCCCAGAGAAATACAGCTCCCAGAAGAGGAGAGAAGCTTTAGATATTAAAATTTGTCTAGGGGCAGGCCCAGTGGCGCTGTTACGGAACCTGAAGTGAGTTCGCTCACCCGTTGCGCAGCAAGCCAATCTCTGACACCGGGTGTGGTGGAAGAAAGTAGGAATTTTATTTTTGCACAGTGCTGAACAAGGAGAGAGGGCAGCTAACGCTGAAATCCCAAACTCTCCGAATAGCTAAAAGGAAGGGTTTTTATTTGGGGTTTTAGGTAGGTGATGGGGAGCATATGGCCTTGCATGTCGGAGCTTTCCCAGCAGTCTGTCTTTGGCCTTGAGGCACTTGTGGAGAGGAGGGAGCCCGTGACCTTGCTGGTCAGCAGTTTCCCAACAGCCTGTATCTCTTTGCGGGGAGGAGATGATCCAGGTGCTTGTCCTTGGCGATGTCTGTCTCCATGGAGGATAGTGGATTCTGGAGCCAGGAAGCCAGAAAGTAAGCAGGGAATGAGTGTTTTGGTTTTAACCCCATATATGCTAGGTTTAATGTGGGGAAACTGATATCAGGGTCGGTATCAGCGCAGCAGTTAAGTTCACTCGTTCTGCTTCTCGGTGGCCCAGTGTTCGCCACTTCAGATCCCAGGTGCGGACATAGCACCGCTTGGCACACCATACTGTGGTAGGAATCCCACATACAAAGTAGAGGAAGATGGGCACAGATGTTAGCTCAGGGCCAGGCTTCCTCAGCAAAAAGCGGAGGACTGGCAGTAGTTAGCTCAGGGGTAATCTTCCTCAAAAAAAAAAAAAGAGAAAAAATTTGTCTAGATATATCAGCATTAAATCAATAATGCTGAAGCAATTCTATAAGATGTACATTAAAATCTAGTGCTTCCTTTCCAAATATATATCTAGTAAAGAAATACAGAAATTTTGATATCATCTAATTATTTATGGCCTTTTAGATTTAATGAACCAGAGTGGAAATTGTCTTCATTCCATAGCCCTTTCCTTTTTTTGGTAGATAAAGGCGAGTTTTAAAATTTTTATTTCCAAGATAATGTTTTGGGTCTTCATATGCCCAAAGCCACATTTAATGTATTTAGATTTGACAATTTTGGATGTCTACTTCACTTTGTTTTTACACTTGATTTCAGCAGATTTAACATTTGTTCCTAGTATCAAGTCAAATCCTTCTGGTCCTTTTGAAAGTCATCAGTTTAGGGATTATTAATGCATTTTGGTTCCAATTTTTACCATTAAAAGTAGAGAGTAGAATTCAGTATATTTGATAAAGAAATAAAGTTTGTTTTCCACATTGCACTTCTAGGCACAGCCATTTCAATGGGGATTTGAAAGATGGATTAGGGAATTAGAGCTGTTTATTGATCTGATTCTCTAACTAGCAAAGTAGACATCTGCCATTGACTTTTTTATTCCAAGAATTTTGGCTGTTGGGTAGCAGAAGATACTCACTGGCTGTGGGTGTGGTCACTGTTGCATTTCAAGAGCAACTGCCATTGTTAAGTGGGGTCAAAAAGAACCGTCTCAGCATAAGTCTGGCCCCTTCACCCATGTTGTTGTTTTGTGGTTGCCTCTCAGGCCTGGTTTATTGGTCAGAACACTCAAGTCAATAGGAGCTCTTTGACAGCTGGAGACAAGGCTGCCACTTGCATTGTAATTTTGTTTATAGCATCATTTGATATACAGAAATTGTAATTTTTATTTTTTATCAACCGCTACTGCTTTCTTCCTTCTTTTTATGAATAGAGATGGTTTCCCCATTTAAAGATAAGAATCATTCAGCTGTGTTCTAATTATTTTATGATTCTCTTCTGTTTCAGTATTAAATCTGTCTAAAATACATTTTGTATAAATTGAGAAGGAAAATTTTATCATTTAAAACAAACAATCATTGCTGTTCCATTTATAGAATAATCTGTCCTTTCTTTAAAGGATATTAATATGGATCTGATTGAAATTTCTCTTGTGTACTATTAATTTTTGTGGTTAAACTGATATCAGTATTTCCAGATCTTCTATTTTATTGTTTCAAAATTCATAAAATTTAAAATAGTAGTGGTAAGGGATTCCATTTTTATTGTGGAGTTTAATGGGGATGCTTTTTAGTTTTCAAAAATAAGTAATATCTTTATTATTATTTTACATTTATGTTACTTTTCATGTAACAGTTTTTTTTAGTTTACTGTGAACTTTTGTTCCATTTTCACTTTTTTTTGTTTTTGCTGAGGAAGATTTGCCCTAAGGTAACATCTGCTGCCAATCTTCCTTTTTTTTTTTTTGTTTGAGGAAGATTCGCCCTGAGCTGACATCTGTTGTCAATCTTCCTCTATTTTGTATGTGGGTCACTGTCACAGCAGGACCACTGACGAGTGGTATAGGTCCGTGCCTGGGAACCAAACCCAGGCCACCAAAGCAGAAAGCCCCAAACTTAACCACTAGGCCATGGGGCTGGCCCCCATTTTTACTTTTTTTACAATTTTGGAAATAGTTTTTGAAATATCCATAGAGATGAGATGAAATTTATAACAGATTTCTTTATATTGGCCCATTCTTATATTCTATTACATCATAGTAGATTAGTCTCTCAAAATTTCTGCTGAATTACTTTTAAAGACTATGAACCAATAAATAAGATAGATCAATATTTTCTTTTATATACTTTCTTTTTCAGATTTTGGTTCAAAGTTATACAAGTGTCATGGGAAAAACTGAAAATTGTCATAGTTTTTCTGTGCTCTGGCAGAGAATTTGTGACAAGGAAACGTGGTGCCTTAAAAGTTAAAACAAAAAGTCCCTTCTTAGACTGCCTGGGCAAAGAATCTTTGCTCAAGTTACAAAGAATCAGTAGTCTGAATCCCAAAGGGGATAGAGTGATGAAATGGATTTCTTTTCCTCAAATCACTCTCTTGAACCACGCTTCCAGTCAGCCTGGATCCATCCATCTCAGTCCTCTGAAAGAAGAGGAATGGTAGGGCAGGAGAGTGGTTAGGACAGTCTTTCACCTGGATACATTTAGATTTGAATGCCAGCTTTGATCCTATAAGCCTGATTTTACCTTATTAAGCCCTAGTTCACTCTAATGTAAAATGGAATAAAAATACTGTGCTATATAAATTTATATTCTAACGTATCTTACATGTCAATAATTAGTGAAAGATTTGTAAAGAAGCCATTTTGCTCTTTTGCTATATTTTTTAAGAAATCCTCGAATACCATGCCTCCACGTAATATGGATGTAAAAATGAGTTATCCCTCAGGTAATTCTTAAAAGAATTGAATTTTGCCACATTATCAACAAATATATTTTAAATGCTTGATCCATACACTTACAAAGCCTTGTATATTGTCTGACCAAGGCTTGTCATTTCTAGACTGATTGAAGTTCTCTATATTAATGCAAGCTGCTACTGCTGCCAAAGAAAAATGGGTCATTACTCTTTTTTTATTTCTATCAACCAAATGGATATAGTCCTTTGAAATGAAAAGATACAACCAAGTTCAATTTGGGATAAGAGACAGTTTCTACTTTGAAAAATAGTAATATAAACCCCATCTAAAGGAAGTTAAAGGAAATCAACAATGGTGACAATATTCTGTTGCTTACATGTTTTATGCTGACTGATGGCCATCTGAATATTTGAGTGGAGACACAAGAATTAGAAACTTCCTATCTTGCCTTCAATATCTAGAATTTCTACAAAGAATTCCCACAAATTTTGGAAAAAAATAGTCAAATTGTGAATACATAATTAATACAAAGGTAACCCAATATCTACATGTAGTGTCACTCAAGCTCAGTAGTTATTTGAAAAACTAAAACCATACTGGAATATAATTTAACGCCATCATATTTTTCAAAATTAGAAAATTAAAAAACGATGTGCAGGCAAAGATGTAGGATAATATAGAAATCCTCAGGCACTGCTGGCAGTAGTGTAAATGATTTAACAGTTAATATGTTCTTTAGCAGATTTCAGTGAAATCGTGTTGCAAAAAAAAAAAAAAAAGGCAGTGTTGCAATTCCACTCCTAGGCATATAATTCAGGAAAATGCTTGCAACAGTGCAAAAGGGAACACCAACAAGAATATCCATCCTATTATTGTTTTGATAATAAAGAGATATAAGCAATGTAATTGCAGCAGATGCTATTGATGCCCTGACCATCTCCCCTTTACAGGTTTATGTACTCATCCCACAGCTACCACAGGTTTTGGTCACTAAAAGCTGACACCTGCACTTTTCTCCAGAGGATGTACCTTGGTAGACAGAAGTTTCCAACTCAGAAGGTGCCTGGGAGGTTTCCACACCCAGCTTTCCCATTCTCCTTCCCCTAGTTCTGTCTCAAGTGCCATCCATTAGTCTACTGATTGACTGATGTGGGGCTAAATAACCCAGATTCTTTGCCTTAGGGCAGGGCAATCTCTGAATTGTAATTCACATTCAAGAGCTTCCTTGGGATCAGGCTGAGGCTGGATGAATCCTGTAACCACTTCTTTACCTGCTTTCCTCACTCCCTTACAAGATTCTCCTAGGAGCATTCCCTCAATAAATGACTTGCACAAAAATTTTCATCTGAAACTCTGCTTCTTCAGCTCAGAATTCTTCTCTTAGCAGATACCTAGTGTCTTATGTCAAGCTTCTTGGAATTCTTGACTGAAGTATGACGAATGTGATGATTGATTACTCAGCAGTGGTAAAAAGAAATGAATCTATCACTGACTATCTGCCCCAAGGAACTCAAGGATGGGTTTGGAAGCATTTAGCTGTTTTTCCAAATTGTTTTTTTTTCCCTTTTGTTATGATAAGGAGGTACAATCACCAACGACCCTGAACCAGACCAAGACTCACCACAAGAACTATGCCTATGACCTTTGCCTTATCTTTAATGCTAAAATCTCCTCTCCAGGAAGAATTTAGGCCTTAATAGTATAATCTGCAATGAATGTGGAAGCATGTTTCCAATTGAGCCAGCAAAAACAAATACCCACATCTCCCTTTTGAATATTCGTTCCCCATCTGAAATAAAAGGTCCATGCTTCCTTTTATTCCAGGGCACTATGACTTTGGAAATGATTGCACATGGACTCCTATTTGCTGCAAATATACTTTTCTTTGCAAGACAACTACTTCTGGTGGAGAGTCTGATTTAACTCGCCAGGAGGCAGAACCACTTTGGTTTCGGTAAAAAATCTACCTACATAAAACATGAATAGTTTGCAAAAGCATCATTTTAGGTAAAACAAAAACTTTACAGCCAGAACCTTTAATGTAAAATAGGCATGAAAGGAATACTATTTCTAATTGATTGCCTATGTACAGTCAGGAGGAGTAGGGTATAAAAATTGAATTAAGTATAGTAGAAAGAGGAGAGATAAAATAAAGCATCGAAAATTGTTCATGGGACAATACTGAAAGTGAATATGAACTGAGGATCTTTCTACATGAATTTCATGACTGTCAAAAAACTAAAACAACAACACAACCAACAAGTAGTGCTTGTTTGTTGAAAATTTTTACTCCCAAGCCTACAACTCATTTCTTTTTCCTTTCTGATTAATGCATGAAAATATTTCTAAAAACAGTGTTTAATATTGTAGGGGAGGAAGACTTTTCCTCTACCTAATGTGGGTTCGTCTGGCCAGAGAACAAACTAAATTCACATGAGACAGAATAGCAAGAGAAAATTAAACAAAGCTTAATGAGAACCATGGCCCAGGGCCTTTCTTCCCGAAGGAAGAAAGGGCACCGAAGAAGTGGGGTGCACAGAGTGGTTATATCCCCCCAAACAGGATATTTCACATATGATTGAAATGTCCCTCCCACAATAGCCACAAGATTGCCCTGTCAGCACAGCGCTTGATGGACACAGCAGATAGTGGGTCTGCTATCTCAGTGGGCATAGGAGGAGGCAAGACCACAGCTGGGTGGTCACAGGTGAGCGCAGCAATCAGTTCCTAGCCTAAGGAAAGATGCTTAATCCTTAAAGAAATGCCAACGTTGGGAGGGGGAGGGAAGTCAGTTACAGGAGGTTACCAGACAAGCACGATAAACAAATGCAGATTTAAGTCCTTGCCTTCAGCATTGATTAAGAGTTTCTAGAGACAAGGTCATCTCCCCTTTCTTCCTGGTACAGAGAGGGAGGCACCTTTACAGATAGAGATTTCCTTACAAATGTAAATGTCTCCTAACAAAGGGCAAGCAAGTTCCACCCCTCAGAGCCTCCTTCCCTGTCCCAGTTTATCAAAAGCAATCAGCCTCAAATAATCCTCATGCCAAGAGGCATATCTTGGGGTGGCCAAATCCAGGTCCCCACAATATGAAGCAGGGCTTTGCACCCTAATTCAACATATTTTAGGGGCACATACATATAAAAAAGACATTTAATTAATAATGTTTTTCTAAATTGTAATCTTTCTTTGTTATTATTTCTATCTGTTCCCTGCTTTAGTAATCCTTGCTTTGGTAACTTTCTAGATTAATCTAAATATATGTTAGCTGGTCTTCTTGATACATTCTTGGATGAATGGCATGAAGATGGTTTTGAATGCTACAGCTGATATTTTTGCATGTGGAACAAAACTTCTCTGCATACTTTCTCCGACATCATTCTTTGATATATTGTCTCTAGACAATATTGGCTACTTAGCTGCTAGTGAAGAATGTCACCAATATGTTTATAATCATTGTAATAATTATATTATATTTAAATGTTCAAATTTTGAAAGCCATTTATAAAAATGTATGATGCAGAAAACTTTAATAACATTTTAATAATTTTATATTTAGGGCTCCAGAAGTTCTAGAGAGAAGGCCAATAATTCACTTGTAATGGGAAAATTTGAAGGTGTTTTCTAACTCTTAGGTTAGACTGAGAAAATTAATATTCTCCATCAAGGAATGAGCGGAAGAAATGTAGGCTGATGAAGACTATGAGCAAGGGATGAGACAATATGGAAGGATAATTCATCACTGTCTAATCTTGTTAGACTTTTGGTTGTGTGCATGCACATATGCCTTTTCTTAAAAGGAAAACATCTTCCTCTGGAATTTATTATTCACCTTTGTACTGCAACACTCAATACTAATATAACCTAGGAGATACGATTAGGGAAAAATGAAACTGATATTCTTGTATATAAGTGGAAACACATACCAGAAATACAATTTTTGGCTATCATAATGAGGGAAATATTCTACATCATTCTAAACACTATCATGTTCAAAGCAGCTGATAACATCACAGTGGTTTAAAGATTACTATATTGGATTCTAATTGTTGACCTTTTTTTATAAACTGAGTATGATCATTATATACTGATTTCTTTAAAAATGTCTAATACATGAAGAAATACTTGAGCTTTCAGTAATTCTCAACAAGTATAGATTCTACCAAGTACTTCTAATGTTGATATTTTCATTCATGGAAGCCAGTCTATATGCTTTCTATAACCAACGAATGACTTATTCTTTCAAATGCTGCCATTATTCTTGGGTCCTGAAAGAAGAATTCCAGCACCATTAGCTCTATGATGGGATTCTGATTATAGATAAAGTCACCATTTAAAGATTTCTGTACATGGAATAGACTTAGGTCACTCCTGGATCTGGCATATCTGACTGAAATTGGGAGTTATGATTAATAAATTTACATTAGAACTTGACAAAGAAGAACTATGAGCCTCCGATCGGAAAAGATGTTACAATTTAGCTCAGGGATTTTTTTTTTTTTTTGAAAAGGGTGGAATTTAAGCTTTATTTACAGGACACTGAAAGATATGAAATTCCACATAGAAATAAGAAACCCATTGAGAGGAGAAGCTTCATACAGTATGTACACAGTTTGGAACTGTTCAAGTATAGTTTCGTTGTAAAAAGTGCTACAATAACAAACCACATTTAAAAAGAGTTCTTAGTAGAGAAACAGTTAAGACAAACTTATACCAAACATAGCACACAACAAACAACTTTCTGCCTCAGCTGTACAGTCTAAAAGTTAAAGGTCCCCGGAGGGCCATCCTGATCTTGGAATGTATAGCCTTCAGAGGTAGTTTCTGGCACAACATTTTGATCTTCCTCTTCCTCTACAGAGAAATACTTCTCAATCAAGTTTAATGAAGCTTTGTACATAGACTCATTTTCATAGTTTTGTAGAGCTTCAATTTTGTCCAAACCTCCACATTCTTCAATCATTATACTAAGTTTCTCAGTTTCACCTAGTTTCTCAGCAGCCTGAAAGATATTTGAAATGGCATCCAGAATAACCAGAATAATTTTGGTGTCTTTTGCAGTTAAGAGGTTCATCAACGGTTCTATTATGCCACAATGAACAAGGTATACAATCTGTTCAACTGTTCCACCACTTGTATAGTTGGTCACAGCCCATACAGCTTCCTTTTGTGTCTTAAAGTCTGCCTTAGAGAGAACACCAACAAGGAATGGGACTAATCCATGATTCACAACTTGCTGTATCTGGTCCTGGCGGCCAGCTGTGATGTTTGACATTGTCCACGTAGCTTCCTTCTGAATGTTAGTTTTGGGGTTCGTTAGCAGACTGGGAAAGATGGCAAGTGCTCCCGCATCTATTACAACCTGAGTCTGTTCGTCTGTCCCAATGACAATATTTCCTATGGCTCTTAGTGCAGGAGTCACAATTGGCAATTCAGTAGATCCTAGAAGCTTTACAAGTTGGGGTACAACTCCTGTTTTCACGACCATTTCAATCCGTTCATTTGGACCATAGGTAAGGTAGGAAATGTCCCAACAGGTATCTGCTAATACTTCTGGATCATCATGATGCAGGAGACCAACTAAAGTGGGAAGAATTTGCTCAACAGCATCTAATGGGGGTGCAGGATTCTTGTTGCGACAAAGGTTTGAAAGTGTCCAGGTAAGATTACATAAGTAACCACATGCCATAGATGACATATCGGGAAGAGCCAACAGCGGGTCAACTGCACCATATTTTATCACCAAGTCTCGGAAAACCGAACCATCACCTGCAATGTTTCCTAGAGCCCATACGGCTTGTTCACTGATGTGGGCGTGGGGAGATGCCAACAGAGAAATGAATGCTGGGATAGCACCTCCCTCTACCACAGCCTTGGTCTGTTCTGATGTCATGGAAGCAATGTTAGTGAGGGCCCAAGCAGACTCAAACTGAATGGGACTACAATCAGTTCTGCCCAAGAAGGACACAAATTTTGGAATCAAACCAGCCCGGATTATGTTGTCTATGGGGGGCTGTTTTTCTCTAGAAAGCAGTTTCCTAGCAGCTTAAGTAGCTTGGAGCTGGCTTTCCAAATTGTTGCTATTTATGCCTTTGACAATATCCTCAACAGACCAATTTACAGTGCCCTGGTTGTTGCGGTTTTCCTGTAGCGGAGAAGTAGCATCATCAGGAAAGGAGCTTACATTTCTCCTTTTCAGCATCTGGTCATCTTTCTTAGCTTTCCTCAGCTCCACATTCACTTCTATTCTGCGCCGCCTCATTTCTGTGCTGTCTTTCCCCTTGTTCTTGAATCTGTTAAGGCGGGCAGCCGGGGAATTAGCATTCTCGTTGGAGGACATGGTTATGAGACAAAGAGAGAAAGCTACCCAGCCGGCTCAGGATTCCACAGGAGTCGGCGCGGCACGCACATGCTGCGGGTTGGATGCCCTCAAAACGTCCACCGCGGCCCAGCCCGAAGACGGTGTGGCTCAGGGATTTTTTTTAAATTTTCGTTCCATGTCAGTGATCTTCTGGGTATCCTTAAATTATTAAAATTATAGGCAAAATGTACGTCTGCATAGATGCATTTATTTAGATAGCCTAAATATTTTTTATCAGATACTTTAAGAGGACATTGATGGAAAAAGAATAAGAACACATTTATTATATCACACACACACACACACAATCTCTCTCTCTCTTTGAGTGAACCAAAGTCCAGACAGGTAAATATACTAATCCTAAATGCACTTGTCCTTGTCGCAGAGTTAAACAGAGCTGGGATTGGAACTTCATTCTTCTGTTTTCTGATCCAACTCTTATTTCCTTTATACCATTGGTCTTTTATCTCATCAATAATTTGAAAGAATTAGTCTTGCATTATGCTAAGTAATCTACTAGTGCATTATCAAATATGCCAAATAATGTTGGGAATCTATACTGTCTTCAGTATTTATATATGCATTGTATCATTTTGCTTACCTAGGATCTGAACAAACTAAATTTTTTCCTTTGAGCCCTGACTCCTAGATAAAATTTTTAGGAATGAAATAAGAATGTCCTTCCCACATGTTTGATTGGTTGCCTGACAGGCTTTGGTAATTGAAACTGATTGAATCATTAACCCACATATACCAAAAAGTAAGTCTGTTTTAATGATAGTCACATTAGAACTTGATGAATGGTTATTAGATGTCAACCTTATGCTTCTTACTCTTAAAGAGCTGTCTTAAAGTAAACAGCAGGCCCTTATATCAGAATAATAGTTCAATATATTTTAACCAGACCCAATAAAACCTATATATGCTTAAAGCTCAAACTTTGGGAAAATCTTGTTATTTCCCTGTATCTTTTAAAATTCCTAACATATTATCATTTATCACTGTATCATATTCTTTCATCTTTTGTTATTTATTATATCAACCACATTGCATCGAGATTTCAAAATGATTAACTCGTTCAAATAGTCTTCTAATAGTATTACTTTCCAGAATAGTTTTATAATTTCAATGCATTTTTCATTATTCCTGCCTCCTTGAAACTGAGGTTGTTAAGTACACAGCTGGTGATATTTAGATAAGATGACCCGCATTTAGTTACATTATTCTTTCCAAAATTATGTAACACTGACAAAAGCCACATAAGGCTCAACATAAGTGAAATTGTATTGTTAGGATGGAGGGGTTGGGCAAAGAAATATGTTTTGGGACTTCCTATAAATAATAATTTTGATTTTTGATATCCTTTGGAGATTCTTTTACAAAGTTATTTTTTAAATGTGTAATATTTTCACAAAATTATAATACAAAGACAATATTTCTATATTATGTTGAATATGAAATCCTTTATTTCATAACATAGATGGTGAACAAAAAGGGGAGCCAGGACTAAAATATAAGGAACCCTTAGAACTTCCAGCAAGATAAATAATTCATATCATAGCCAATCTGTTAGCAAAAAATTTTTGTTACTTTAAAGAAAACTCAAAAAGAATTTTCTCAAGATATATTTTTTAGAACATTTCAAGTGTACAATACATTATTATTAAATATAGTTCTCACCACACACACACACACAAAAGGTAAATATGTGTGGTGATGGATAGGTAGATTAGTTTGATCGGGGGCATCATTTCACTATATATACGTATATCAAAACATCACAAAGTACACCTTAAATATGCACACTGATTATTTGTCAATCATCCTCAATAAAGTTGAAAAAATAAACCCAAATGCACAGAGTATTAACTTAAAAATAAAAAGTTTTCTCAACAGTTAGACATATTTGAATTCTCCCAGTCTATATTTGTAGCAGCCACAGCCATCCATGTTACAAAATTTCTTACAAAGAGTAAGAGTAGTCCTCATTTGAATTATCCAGGCTTGGAAAAAATTGATATGCAAAGACAATGACTCATCTTTTTCTACATATCAATTAACAGAGGAAGATACAGAATAGAGGAAAGAAACCTAGACATCTGGATCTTTAATGTGAGAACCTGGAATTGTGGAAGATGCTCTAGATGAGGAGTTGCTCAACAGTAGCCCCGCCTACTCGACAAGGCATTAGTATCTGAAGAGTGGAAGATTTCAATGAGGTAAAGCATTGTGAATATATGATGTTCAGACATAGCATTTGGAGATATCTGCCACAATCACGTGATACAGAAGACACAGGTACTTCTAACACTGCCATGGTTTGTTGTCTACATTTATAATTAAACGAAATGCTAGTTTTTAATTAGAAATTGGTAAAAATAAAGATGTAATATTTTTCTCATCTGCGTTTAGTAATCTGTTAATTCTATCCATAAAAATTTGGTTAAGAAACCCTGGTAATTTCTCACAAAGTGTCTGAAATATTCCACTAACATGTATAATACAACTTAGGAAAACTGCATAATCAATATTGCAATATTTTGTAGTTTCTCTTTACTTCTCAATTAATGATAAAAAAATAGGCTTAAATGGGTAAAGAAAATTTCTGCCAATGAGAGTTGAGGAAAATAAAACTCCAACTTTACACAGCATCAATAAATAGCATCATAGCTTTACACAGCATCATTAACAAAAAGATGATGTGCTGAACAACAAGATAATATAGAGCTTAACACTTTCTCCTAATAGTTGGGAATAGATTATTCAGAAGTGACTTTCTAAAGTAGAAATATTTTTATATAATCGGTTAGTTTAAATGAAAAAGTATAAAGAGGATCACCAAAAAGTATTCCTTAAATTAATATTCACCCCCTTTTTTTTTTTTTGAGGAAGATTAGCCCTGACCTAACTACTGCCAATCCTCCTCTTTTTGCTGAGGAATCCTGACCCTGAGCTAACATCTGTGCCCATCTTCCTCTACTTTATATGTGGGACGCCAAGTGGTGCCATGTCTGCAACTGGGATCCAAACCGGTGAACCCCAGGCCACGGAGAAGAGGAACGTGGGAACTTAACCACTGCACCACCAGGCTGGCCCCAATATTCACCCTCTTTAATATGTTTTCAGTTTTGTCCCACCATATGAAAAACAATAAATTGATATTGGATATCTTATATTGAAACAGGAATGATAGGAAGTAATTGAAGTATCAAAACAAGAATAACCAAACATACACAAAAAACATCTCAAAATAAATTCAAAAGGAAGATACATGTTTCAGAAAGAGTTTAGGTAAACTTAAGGGTTACTTTTTATAATAATTACTCTACTTAACTACAAAACATTTTTCAGTGCCCTTATTTTAACTGTGAGAAAAACCTAATCTTTTCTCTAACTTATTCTATAACACATTAGTTTTTTAAGTTGTCCACAGTACCTAATCTGGGGCTGGTTGGACAAGACATTCTATAGTCTGCAATGATTTTCCAGTATTTCAGTAAGCTATTGTGTTTTTTTTTTTCATTAATTGAGATGTTTCAATTCAACTCAACTTGGTGCTCCTTTATCAGAAATTTACACTATTTATACAATCAATTCATTTTTTATTTTATTTATTTTTAAAAAAATCAGTTGAAGGTGGGCCTGGCCCTGTGGTGCAGTGGTTAAGCTCGCACATTCTGCTTCAGTGGTCCCGGGTTCGCTGGTGCGGATCCTGGGTACAGACATAGTGCTGCTTGGCAAGCCATGCTGTGACTGGCGTCCCACATATGAAGTAGAGGAAGATGGGAATGGATGTGAGCTCAGGGCCAGTCTTCCTCAGCAAAAAGAGGAGGATTGGCAGCAGATGTTAGCTCAGGGCTAATCTTCCTCCAAAAAAAACATCATTTGAAGGTTTCATGCTAAGAGAGTTGATAAAACAGTTTACTGATTGAATGATATTATGTGCAACCTACGATGCTAAAAGATGAAGGTCCTTAGAATTTTTTCACTAATAATTGAAGTGTTTTTCACGTCCTGTCCTCTCTTCACCTACATAAATTTGGGTAGAATCAATAATGAGAAAACTGCGGATTTCTCATCCTACAACCCATTTCACAGCATTCTTTCCATAAATTTTCAAGTATCTGCAGGTTCTTCTCTTACTGTTTTCTGTTCATTTGCCTTCTGTCATTTCTTTGTACATTTGAGTGTATTTTTTAATACAAAAATTAATCAGAAGTCCACTCAATTACATATTTTTAAAACAAGACACTTAAAATCATATTTACTTTTCATCTGTTTATTTATAAAATAATTACACATTTACCCTGAATTATTTTTGTCATTAAATCAAAATATTTGATTAAAACATCAGTTAAATATTCATGGTGAAGAATTAGGTTACATACATTCTCCTTAACCATTATTACAAATTTTCTTTGTTAATAAAGCTAATAAACTAGCCCAATGAAACATGAATAAATAACAATTTATTTAAATTCACTTATTTACAATATTTAATGGTCTGCTTATTATGCTGAGTAATAAGCTAAATCATGTCTACTATAAAGGAATAATTATAACAAAAAGTCAGGGTCATCATTATTTAGGTCAGTATCTTTCATTTCAACAAAGAAAAATATTTATACTGTACACAAATTTTACATTAATTTAATCATTTGAGCAAAAGCATAGGTTCATCATATGACTGTCATCATATCTATTGATATTAAACATAATGTGAAAGAAAGAATGGTGAGCTGGGAGTGCAGAAAGCTCATTTCAATCATTACTCAAGAAGTAAATCAATATTTGACCTTAGACAAAACTCTGATTTTCTGTTGACTCAGTTTCCTCTTATATAAAATAGATATTTGCTTTTCCTATCTTACAGAGTGGTTGTTTAACAACAATCGATAGTTTGAATCAGGATCCTTGACTGCAACATGAGGTACTTAGTGCTAGAAGACCTTTTGCAGTATTAGGTGGCACACAGTTCTCCTCTGCATCAACACCCTCCTGGTTTTCTCAGTAAATACTTGGGTGCAAGATTTACACTCTGCATTAAATACTTTTTCAGGTTACGGACTCGTTTAGCTCCTACTCTGCCTGCACGCTCTCACTTAGCTCAACACCTAGCATGAGTAGAGGGGTCAATCCAATCCCATTGGGTAACAAAACAACCAATCAATCCAATTGTTGGGCTTAACTTTATCCTCATTATATTTAAAGCTTAGCGTTCACTAAGGGGTGATGAAGATATTTTCTCTTGACTTGTAAAATTCAACTCAATTTGTGAACTAGATAAATAGTTATTTCTGGTCTAAGGAAAATGAAGACAAAAATGAAGTATATGGTAGATTATCCTTTCCTAGCATGTACTTTCCAGGTAAGTGTGCACTCTCAAAAAATTACTTGAGGCTCCTCAGAGTTAATAACATTCTCATCTACTGAGTTTTCCTAATCACTAATATTCTCAAAGTTCTTTCAAAAATACGTACTTAACACATATCTCAAATAAATTAAACCTTCAACTATGCATTTTTTATGCATGTTGAAATTACTTAAAAGGACTTAATGGGATCTCCTGGATACCTGACCGTTTTACTTGTTGATTTACCTTGTGCATGTTATGTGCCAGACACTGAATCTGTTGGTGCCTTGATCTTGGACTTCTCAGACTTCAGAACAGTGAGAAAAGTGTCTATTGTTTAAAGCCACCCATTCTATGGTATTTTTTTACCAAACTGGACTAAGACAATAGTATTCCTAATTATCATTTTGGTTTCTGCAGCATCTGTAATAATATCCCCTGTTTCATTTCTGATATTGGAAATTCGTGTTTTTCCCTCTCTCTGTCTCTCCATCAGTTGTGCTAGGAGAGGTGGGTCAATTTCATTGTTCTTTTCAAAGAACCAGCTCTTTGTTTCAAAGATTTTCTCTACTGTTTTTCAGTTTTCAATTTCACTGATTTCTACTCTTATCTTTATTATTTCCTTCTTTCTGCTTGCCTTGGGTTTATTTTGCTCTTCTTTTTCTTAAGGTGGAAACTAAGGTTATTGATTTGAGAATTTTCCTTTTTTCTAATGTGAACATAGGATGCTATAAATTTTCCTCTCAACACTCCTTTAGTTACATGCCACAAATTTCGATATATTGAATTTTCATTGTCATTCAGTTTCATGTATTTTCTGATTCCCCTGAGACTTCCTTTCTGACCTATCAATTATTTAGAAGTGTATTGTTCAGTTTCTAAGAGTTTGGAAATTTCCTTCTTATCTTTCTTACTGATTTCCAATATGATTCCACTGTGGTTGGAGAACACATTGTGTCTGATATCAGTTCTTTAAAATTTAATGTGGTTTATTTTATGGCCCAGGATATGATATATCTTGGTATTTATTCCGTGAGCACTTGAAAAGAACGTATTCTTGTGTTGCTGGTTGGAGTGTTCCATAACTGTTGGTTGATGGTGTTATTGAGTTTTATATTCTTGTTAGTTTTCTATCTATTCTATGAATTGTTGTGAAAGGGGTGTTGAAACCTCCAACTGTAATTATGGATTTTCTATTTTTTCTTTAATTCTATCAGTTTTAGCTTCATATATTTTGCGTCTCTGTTGTTGGGTACATATACATTTAGGATTTCTATGTCTTCTTGGTGCATTATTATTATACAATGTCCCACTCTGTCTTTGGTTATTTCTTTGCTCTTAAGTCTACTTTGTATGATAATTGTATACCCATTACTACATATTTTGTTTTGCAGGAGAAGATTTGCCTAGGCTAACATCTGTTGTCAATCTTTCTACTTTTTCTTCCTTTTTCCTGCAGAGAGCCCCAGTACATAGTTGTGCATAGTTAGAAATTCTTCTGGTTCTTTGATGTGGGCTACCACCACAGCATGGACACTGACAGACTAGTGGTATGCTTCTGTGCCTGAGAACTGAACCTGGGCTTCCAAAGTGGAGAGAACCAAACTTTAACCACTAAACCATCAGGGCTGGCTTAGCCATCACTACTTTTCAAAATTAATGTTTTCATGATATTTTTCATCCTTTTGCTTTCAGCCTGCTTATGTCGTTATATTTGAAGTGAGTTTTTTTATAGACAGTAAATAGTTGGGTCATGATTTTTCATTCACTTTGCCAATCTCTGTCTTTTCATTGATGCATTTTGATCATATATTTTAATGTGATTATTGATATATTAGCAGGTAAGTGTGCAATTTCATTTTTTGTTTTCTGTTGGTTCTTTTTTGTTTATTTCTCTCTATTTTATTTTCCTGCTTTCTTGTGGCAGGAATTTTCTTGATATACACTTTGATTTATCTGTAGTGTTTCTGAGTAAATCTCTTTGTCTAGCTTTTTTAGGATTACTCTAGGTATTACACTACATATATATATATATGTATATATATAATGTTTAATATGATATTAGAGTTTACTAATGTCATCAGTTTACCAGTTCTAGTGAAGTATCAAAATCTTACCTCTGTTTACATCCCTTTACCCTCTCTTATTTTTAATGCAAATATCTTAAATATTTCTCTTCATACATTTTGAACCATATTGGACAGTCTTTAAATTATTGCTTGAACCATCAAATGTAATTTAGAAGGCTCAAGAGGAGATGGGAAAACTACTGCAAAATTACTTATCTTTTTATTTTTCCTTTCCTGATATTCCAAGTTTTCTTCTTTTGTTCCTTTCTATTTAAAGAATTTCTTTTAACCATTCCTTTAGAGTAGGTCTTCTGGAGAAAATCTTTCTATTTCTTTCCTCTGAGAATGTCTTGACTTCCACTTTATTCCTAAAGGATCATTCGGTATCAAGATGGCAGCATAGGAGGACTCTGAACTCACCTCCTCCCACAGACACAACAAATTTACAACTGATTTTGGAGCAATTACCCCTAAGAGAGAACTGAAAGCTGGATAAAAAGAACCCCCACAACAAGGGACAGGGCTGACTGAGGTGGATGAGGAGAAATTCCTTTCTGAAGAGGAAAAAGCCGCATTTTATCTGCGGCACTTCATGGCCAGGAGCAGTCTTAAGTTACGAAGGCTTCCCCGGAGGAGCAGGGGACCTGAGTGGGAGAGCTTTGACACAATAAGCAGCTTTTGAACTCTCACAATGGAGACAAGTGTCATAATATCTGGCTTTGCTGACTGTTAACAACAATGCGGAACACCCCAAGAAAGCTATTGGACATGAGAGAAAGAAAATCCTGTTCTTAAAAGGCCCATGCACAGATTCACCTGTTCCAGAAAGCAATCTAAAATCTGCAGAAAGAAAGGTGCACAGTCCTTTGGTGAAGAGACTGACTTGATGGGCTCTGGGTGCATTTGGGTGAGAAGCAAGACCTCCCCAGGCTGAGACCACCTCCCCAGAGACTGAGATATTGGCAGCAGCCATCATTGTGATCTAGTACAGGCATACTGACACAGACACTGGCAGACACATTGGAATACTTCCCCTGAGCTGTTAGCTCAGGGGTCTGCCCCACCCACTGGAACATTGACTTAATACAGTTCAGCCAAGACAGGCAGCCCACTCTAGGACTGCCCTACCCAACAGCAGGCCCTCAGGCAACTTGTGGGCCTACATAGGCTGGGTGAGTGGGACCTCTGCAGCAGGAAGAGTGGGTCTGCCTCTGAGAGGCAAGACGTATGTGCAAAGGGCAATCTGCCTTGGCAGAGTGTGTGGGGCCTCTGTAGTGGGGTGAGACGTTGGTCAGGTGTGCACACAGGACATTTTTTTCCTGTCTATTTTCACCCTGTTTTTCAGGTTAGGTAATTTCTATTGTTTATCTTCCAGTGTACTGATTTTTCCCTCTGACTTCTCCATTCTGCTCTTGAGCCCATCTGTTGATCTTTTTATTTCAATTATTGTATTTTTCTGTTCTACTATTTCCATGTGACTCTTCTTTATATCTTTTATTTCTATGCTTTTTTCCTAGAACTTTCTATTTTTTCCTTTTTGTCAAGTGTGTTTGTAATTCCTTGTTGGAGCATTATTGTCACGGCTGCTTTAAAATCTTTGTCAGATAATTTTAACATCTCTGTCATTTCAGTTTGGGCATCTATTTATTGTCTTTTTCATTCATTTGAGATCTTCCTGATTCTTGGTATGAGGAGTGATTTTGATTGAAACCTGAACATTTTTATGTTATGTTCTGAGACTTTGGATCTTTCTTAAGCCTTCTATGTTAGTTAGCTTTTTCTGAAGATACCTTGTTATTGCTGGACGGATCTACAAGTCTACATTATCCATTCAGCCTCTGCTGACACTTGGTGCAGGGTCTCATTGTCATTGCTGAGTGGAAGAAGATGTTCCAGTTCCCCAGATAGTCTCTACTGACACTGTCGTGGGCGTGATCTCATTATCATTGGTCCATAGTGAATATCTTCACTCTCTACTACCTCTGATATCACTCCTTGGTACTGCCAGGTGGGGCACCCCTGGGGATCAGGATCCTCATGAGTTCTCCAGAGACAATGTGAGAGGATGGCCTCAATATTGCATGACTGAAAGTCCTAGCACTCTACTTGGCCTTCTCTCTTATTTCCCTGATGTGGATGTTGGGCACCTCATTATAGCCTCACAAGGTGGAAGTGTAGGCTCCCACTTTTCCTTGGTTGGCATGGATGGTGATGGTAACACAATGCTTTCTGTGGTGTTTGGCTGGAGTAGGGGCATTTTTGTCTAAAAGTTTTGTCTTGCTAGCCTGCCCTTTTCCTGGTCCCCTTGCTAAAAAGAGCAGACTTTTGGCAGGGAGATTATCAGTACCTATTGGTGTTTCCAGATTGCCACCTTCTTCCAGGGTAAGTCTTGGATATATGAGGCAAAAAGAAAATTCAGGAACTCTCTGTTGTGTTTTTTCTCAGGTAGCAAGGCCCCAAGACAGTCCACTTTCTCTCCACCTTTAACAATCTTACACTTATTTTATATGTAAAATCCAGGAGTTTTAGTTGTACTTAGCATGAGGTATAGGGGAAAATTCAAAAAAAATATTTGGACGTATTTTCATCATTACACACTTTTATTCTTAAAAATACTTTGTGTTAATTGTAAAATATCTCCAACCTTCAAACATAGAAAAATAGAAATAAAATATTCTAACTTGTATAAAAATATTTAAAAGATGAGTGTCATTAAGTTTTCAACTCATTTATTAAAACCATTAAATTCATTGACTTCAAATTGAATTATAAGTTCTAAAATTTAATTTTAAGAAAAGATACTAACTAAATTTTGAGAAAAATTTTTGCATAACTGGAGGATGGAATTAAAAACTGAGTATTGTGATTTAGTTACACAGCCAAGGATACATTTCTTCCATTTGGATCTGTTATTTTTGTGAAGTATTCTTTTTAGTTATGACAGCCATTAAAATGAGATATACAGATAAACTAAATTTGGAACTAAATCTTAGAATTACTGTACCATAAAATAATAAACCAGATTCATAAAATGACACATATATCATCATGTCTAATCAGAGAAAAGTTTTTTACTGTAATTAAATTAAATTAATTCAAGAAATTTTATTTCAGTTATGGCTTAAGAATTTTAATTCCTAAATTTATATTTGGTTTTATAACGTCCATTTTATATAGTGGTATTGCGGTGGATATGTGAATGTGCTTAAAGTATTTACTGACACAGTAACACATGAGTAAAACTTGTAGACTGCTCTATGGCAGGCTCCATGACTGTGTATTGAAACAGCAATATATAGCCTGATAAGCATATACACTTTAACAGAGATGCTTGGTATCAGTTTACATCTGACTAGTAAAAAAGAGGTGTTCAATTAACAGACAATGCACCTTAAAATAGGTAAATGTGCTTGCTTTATGATCCCAGAGGTAAAATGTGTTTAGAAGTCAATAATGCTGCATCAAATAGCCACATAAAGCATTTGATCATATGTCAAGACTGGGAAAGAACTGAAAAGAAAGGAATTTTATTATTTGTCCAACAATTTATAAATTATTGTGTTTCATCTTTTAATAACATTAAAGCATAGTGCATGCAAATCTAATTCTAATAAATGCTACATTAACATTCCAGTCCCAACAACATCCAATTACTGCTAAACTTATAAAATGAGGGCTTCATAAATAAAAACTTCAACTATGTTTTTAACATTGCAAATCTGTCTCTTCCTATAGCCCCAAGCTTTTTTAACACATCACTGTAGTAGCTAAATAGTAGGCCAAACCTTGTGACCTTACAGGAATCACAAGGCATGTACTGTTCTCATGATATCTCCAATGCATTATCAATAAAGAAGATTCTAGTACTAAACATTGTTACTAGGTATTATTTTTGGTACTATAAATACATTTATCAGACCTAAATGTATAAAGAAAAAATTTCAATGTGTACATAGGTTAATGTTTTTGTGTTCTTTTTATAGCTCTGAAAATGGGAGTGTATAATCAATTTCCACCATAATGCGTTTATGCAAAGAACATTTTGAGTCCATGGAATGTGGCTAATAATTTGTACTTAGTAGTCTTCATTACCAGTCTGTTTTCCTTTGTGGCAATATGATAAATTTTCACTCCCATTATTATAGGATTATATATGTTTTTCCTTTCCACAGAAATAATTAACAGTGACAGGTTCTGGGTATATACATTACTTTCAGAAGAGGAGTCCCCAAATAATCTACATAGCTTGACCCACACAAAGATATTCATTATTACTTAAAAGTTTATCCTGTAACTTAGGCTATATTCATTCCATAACAGGGAATCTTACAGGATAACATTTAATCATGCCTAACAGAGTGCTTTGTAAAGAATAGGTTTTCAATAAAATTATGTGATGAATTATTCAATCTCCGTTCTGTCTTTCTCCCTATTCTTTTCTTCTTTCTCTTGTCTTGCACTTTTTCTTTTTTTCCCTCTCCCTTTCTTTCTCTCATTGTTTTAGTTGTTTTTTGACTCAATATGCCATGCATTTAGAAAAAGCAAACGTCTAAAGCCTAACTTAATGTAATAATCTTAGTGTTAGTATCAAGAAAATTACCTTTGAAGGTGAAAAAGCATAGTTGTCTCTGGAGGGTGACCTTAAATCTTTTCCTTGTCTAAGTTTCTATGAGTACATTTGAAGATATTTAATACTTCAGGGTCTTCCATGGTTCTCCAGTATAACCAGCTGAATGTGTTGTTATCAAATTGTTGGGCAGAGAAACCATATAGCCTAGCAGTTGCTTCCCTTTATCACACACTGGAAAAATAAATATGCTCATCCTATATCAGCATATCTCTGTTTGTTTTGTTCCCAAGGCAGCAAATGGCAAACCGAATTTGCTGCTCTAATTAGATAAAAGCCTACAGGGAGGTTATATTGTATTTGTGTTCTGTCCCTGAGAGGAGCATCCTAAGCCCAACTCTATGTTAAGAGTCCTCTCAGAGCTATTTATTTTCTCAATTGCCCCCAAAAATGATAACTCGATACAAGAGGAAACTGACCACGGAATTCAACAACATAAGCAAAAATCTTGTTAAAAGAGGTAAAATGTCTAATACTTACCAGATGTTCAGGCATTAATCATTTCTTTAAAAAAAACATTCTTTGAGATTTTAATTGCAGAGAGTCCAATAGAATACAAATAATTCTAACATGCTGAAATAAGAAAATGATTGTGTCTCCTTCTGCCCCTTCCACCTTCCCCCTTGTTCCTAGTTTCAAATCTGTGGATTCAATTTGGAGATGACTATGAGCATCTTAGTATTTTTATTCTTAACTGACGGGATATAAATCAAGGTTTGCAAACTAGTGGCCTATAGGTATACTTTGTGAGTTCTACTCTGTATTAGAAAAATCAAGAAAGTTCACAGCTAATGTGGGTTTCCAAATCCTCTCAGTAACAAAATTGACTGGAGTAGAATGCTGATATCCCCGTTTAATAAAGAATTAACTCTTCAACTTGCCAGGATCACCCACACCCACTCCTCTTTCCCCATGTTCTCTAACAGCTAGCCGCTTCACTTATTTGCATTACTATTAACCTGCCAGTCTTATGGAAGCATTTGAAAGTGAAAGTCTTGATATAAACCAATGTTAGGCCATTAGTCATTCAGAGGGTTTTTAGAAAGGAAGGCATAGAGTTTTCTATATCCATGACAGGTATTTTTAAGAATAAAGATTGTAGTGTTATGTTGTTATGAGAAGGGCCTAACCCTACAAGTAGCTGCTAGTACTTGGCATTATGTTTATTTTTATAAAATAGACTAGTGATAATATTTAGTCTGAATGGAACTTTGAGCATACATTGCCTTGTGAAATCAACAATGGGTGGAAAAAACTTCTCAGGCTTAGCGTCTGCAGAGAAGCGGCTAGTATTATATCCTTTGCCATGCCAATAATCAGGCAATTTGTAGGTGTACATAGGATATGTCTTAAAGTCTAAAATTCAGCATATTTTAAAGTCAAAAGCTATAGAAAGCTTCTAGCAATTCTACCATAGATAGTTTTAGTAGATTCTGAATTTTTTTAAAGACTGGGAGAATGAATATTTGTAGAATCTTCGAGTGAACCTGAATGAGTATGGCCACATTTTTTTTTTTTAAAGATTGGCACCTGAGCTAACATCTGTTGCCAATCTTCTTCTTCTTTTTTTTCCTTCGTCTTCACCCCAAAGCCCCCCAGTACATAGTTGTATATTCTAGTTGTAGGTCCTTCCAGTTGTGCTATGTGAGATGCTGTCTCAGCATGTCTTGACAAGCAGTGCCAGGTCCGTGCCCAGGATCTGAACTGGTAAAACTCTGGGCCACCGAAGCGGAGCACGCGAACTTAACCATTCGGCCACTGGGCCGGCCCCAGCATGGACACATATATTGTGTGAATTATGAATTTATGGCCCTGGATCTAAATATTATCAGTATATTTTTTCATAGTATTTTCAGTAGAAATATAATTCATCTCCTTTTTTAATTCTAAAATTGTGTGCTAGATGTGTTTTTAAAAATAATATAAGCCTTTCTGTATTTCAGTTTCCATATATCTTATCAAAACCTAAAATTCTAATTTTAATATTTCCAGTTAGATTACATCAATTTAAAAAGCTTCTACAAAATTTTTGACCTCGTTGTGGTAAAATGCTACCAAAATAATCCAAATCCAGTTAGTTTTATTTCATTATCTGATAATTATAAATTCAGAAAGAGCTATAAATTTATAGCAATGACATAGAACATTCTAAGAGAGGAATTTATTTACGAATCAGACTAAGTGCTGGGTATATTTCATGATGTATGGGTTACTAATCCAAATTATTTTGTCCTCCAGTCACAGAGATTATTATGATTTTGGCAACTTGCTACATTCATGCTTCAAAAATATGTATAACTTTTAAGTTGTATTATTATAACATGAGTTATTGTATCAATACTACACTAAGATAATTCTTTCATATATTTACAATTTAAGTGAGCTAAAAATGTTAAAACTTTTGCTATGCCTATTCCTGGAGATAACCATTAGCACTGCAAATATATCTATTCTAACTCTGTAATCAATAGAGCTTATAAATACATGATTATGGAGATACACATTTTATCTATAAAGTATTTTGGCCAAAATACAGTAAGATTTACCATATAAATGTTATCTAACATTATGGTTACAAAGTGAAATTATCCTGTCCATTTGAGCTCTGCATATAAATGTATCTTATATTTCCATAATTAATATGGTCTAGTGAACTGATTATGAATTATCATTATCATATGGCAAAATGTGTATATAATCCCAATATCATCTTTTAAAAGCTCTATTCTTTTAGACTTGTTACTATGTCTATCTCAGCATCAATTTAACCATCATTTAGTCAACAGTTTTGTTGGGAAGATTAGGGGAAATATGTGTTTAAATTTCTAGCACGGTGACTGACATAGTTAAACTTAAAAAAAAGAGTTAACTCCTTTCATGTTACTTTGTTTCCCTGTCCTTATTATGAAAAGAATTATTTTCTTTATTTCCTTTGTCTATACAGATGCCATTACCCATCAATCTTTTAGAGCTAATCAAGTTCTCTTCTCTGAATAAATAATAAATTTTCATTATTAAAGCTTTCATAAAACAAAATGAAACGTTTCAGATTTATGTCATATAATTTTCATGTTTCTTAAAACTGAAAAAAAATGCAGTTTTAACATCATGATTAAAACTAAGCATGCCAGTGTCAGACTACTTGGATTCAAATGCCGGCTCTAACATGCTTAAGTCATGACCTTGAGCTTCAGACCCTCTCAAAGTCTAAATCTCCCCTATGTTGAATGGAGATAATAACGCTGACTGATTCATAGGGTTATCGTCAAGAATAAATGCGATAATCCACATAAAAATTTATCTTCACAGTGCCTGCAAAAATTAGAATAGAGATCAATTCTTATTATCGTTATATCATGTGCCAGTCTTTGTGCTGTTATATTATCAAAGTGAAGTCTCTGCCCTCAAGGAACTTATCATTTTGTAAAGCATACAGATAAAGAAATAAGCAAGTAGAATATATTTTTGTGTTTACTATGATGGGGTAAGTAGAGGAGTAATAGAAGATTCATGTATCCTAATCTTGACGGTCAAGAAAGAGATAATATGTTTTAGCAAATACATGAAGGATGAAAAATAGTTATCCTGGACAAATGGAAAATCGTGTATTTTTTTTTCTTAAAGAAAAACTTTATTTATTTATTTATTTATTTATTTATTTATTTATTTATTTTGAGGAAGTTAGCCCTGGGCTAACATCTACTGCCAATCCTCCTCTTTTTGCTGAGAAAGACTGGCCCTGAGCTGGCATTCATGCCCATTTTCCTCTACTTTTTATATGTGGGATGCCTACCACAGCATGGCTTGCCAGGCGGTGCCATGTCTGCACCCGGAATCCGAACTGGCGAACCCTGGGCCGCTGAAGCAGAACGTGTGCCCTTAACCTCAGCACCACCGGACCGGTCCTAGAAATCATGTATTTTTATGACCAGGAGCTCCTCTTTTCCTCATAACGGAAATATCCTTCACCAAAAATACCATTTACATGGGCTTTTGTGACTCACATTATGATCTGTGATTCCCTGGTCACACTTGGTAGCACCTGACCCAATCTGGGATGAGTTTCTTCCCCCAAATTTTGGGATTTGCTATCAAAAAGTAGTGAAAGGAAGCATTTTTCCAGTAGTTGAAACTGGATGGAAGTATAATAAACTATGGCTGTTGGCCATGTTTCCTGCCAAGTTAAGAAAGCCAGTCTGCAAAGCAGAAAGCAGTGATGGTAAAAAAAATGAAGCTAAATCCTGGTGGTGTCTGATTCCTAACCTCTATGTGTTCCTAAGACTTAACTGCTTTCACGCCTTTTGGGTGTCTTGACTTTATAATCATTCCTTGAATTTTATTTTCCAATAACTTCACTTTTTTTCCTCAGCTAAAAAGAACAAACAAAACAAGTTATTTTATCTTATCTTATTGGCAACCAAAATTCAGAGGAGAAGATGGTTGAAAATAACCCAAGCTGAAAACATAGCTTCTGTGAAGAACAATAGGCAAGGATATGCTTGGTGTGTTCACAAAAATCAAATCAGGGCAGTCTCTACTCCAGATTTAACAGTTGAGGCCTGATTCTAACAATCCACTCAATAATTCTTTCTGTGAAGAAGGTCTGTGTCTTTTAGCTAAAAGTGTTGACTCTGGTTCCTCCCCACCAAATCTTTTCTTAAGTATTTGTGCTACTTTAGAAAAATTAATCCCTGCTTTGATCAAACTGCTAATGGTTAAGTCTGTTAGGAGTTTGATCAAACTAACACCTAACACCTGTTTTTCCCTCATTGCTCTATTTATAATTCTAGGATGGCTGCATGAGGCTTAATGTGAAATCCTTTCTGGTGATTCTCTCTGTGACATCATGGACCCCATACATATTCACTGGTGCCTGATCTGCCAGTGTCCACATCTTTTTCATCAGCCTTCCATGGTGTGATATTGTACTTTTGGTTTGCCACATCCTCCCCACCACACACAGAACACAATGACTTCTCCTGACAGAGCTCAATATTCTGGGTAGAGGTGCTTTCATCAATTCTGAGACGCGTGAAAATTGGGCAAGTAAATAAATCAATATTTTGAAAGATCGTAATGAACATGAAATGAAAATCTAAAATGATGGCATTCCCAGCTCAAAGTCCTTCAGTGGATTTCTGTTACTCCTAAAATAGAGACCAAAATCCTTTATTTGGCTTGCAAGCTCCAGCAAGATGATATATGGGCCCTGCCCTGTTTCCAGCTTCATCTCCTATCATCCTCACTATTTTTACACACCATTCATATAGGCCTTTATTCAGTACCTAAAATTTATTGTTTCTTCCAGTTTCTGAGCCTTTGCAACTGCTGTTTCCTCTGGCTAAAGTATTCATGTCTAGATTCTCTTTACTTAATAAACTTGTCATTTAACTCTTAGCTCAAACTTTAGTTTTACAGAGAAACCTTCAATGACTCACAAATTTTTAAGTCCTGTCTGTTCTGTTTTATAGTTTCAGATACTCTACATTTTCCTTCAAATCCTAAGTTATAATTATATGATTCTGTGATTCTGTAATATATATACATGACAATATATGTTGTGTATGTCTACATGTATATACATACACACAGGTATATGTATATGTATATACATACACACACACCCTCCTTTCTAGACTAGTTCTATGAGGGCACAGAACCTGTTTGTTTGCCCATCATTGGATCCCCAGAACCTAGACCTAGAACAATTCCTGGTACAAGGAAAAGCAGTAAAGCATAGTTATATTAAGACTCTGAGCTTAGAAGCAAGATTTGAAGGGTTTGAATATAAGCACCGACACAGCCTTGGGTGACTTTGGGCAAGTTGCTTAATTTTTCTGTACCTCAGTTTTATTATCTAAAATTTGAGATTGATAGTACTACCTACATCATAAGTTGTTATGACAATTAAAAACAGGAAAATTGCTTGGAATGGCCCTGCTAGTCACCCCTCAGTTCATCAAACGCAATGTTGCATATAGATAGGGAAATATAAGGCATCAGAAAATAAGCATCTTCATTTCTCTCGAATCAACTTAGCCTTATCTCCATCTCCTGCCCTAATTGTCCCAAGAGAGTCTTGTGAGAAAAAAACTGGCCCCAAGAGCAAAGAAATTAGCTGCCGACAGCATCTAACTGCAAAAGTTTGAGACCAGAATGAAATAGTCAGTAGCAAACTGGGTCTCTCTCTATGAAGCCAGGATTTCCACTATCTGGATCTTTTTCACAGTGTCCTTAGGGGATAATAAAAGATTTTCAGTAGATAAGAACATAGTGCTTACAGCTAGATAGATCTGCCGTGATAGACTATTTTGCTCACAACTATTTGGCTCCCCTTGCTGAGGGAGAGTTCTACACTCCCCCAACCCTATGCTAGTGAACTGAGATGTGGCCTTGGGATTTGCTTTGGTCGATGAAATACGAGAGAAAATAAAGTGTGTCACTTCTGGGCAGAAGCTTAAGAGAGAACTTTGTATTCACCACATTCTTTTTTTCTTCTGTCACTATGACCTAAATACTCCAGGATGTGGCCATTGCAGAATGAGGAAGAAAATTTATACTGTTAATATAAACCTTTGAAATTTTAAAACGTTCATGTTATTCTTTCTACATCTTATCCTAGCATATGCTAATTAACACACTTGAATTTGAATCCTTGCTTCACTGCATGCTAGTTCTGTGATCACGATCACGGATGAGTTATCTAAACTATTTGACTCATAATCACCGTATCTGGATATGGGAATAATCAAGTCCTTGATATATATATTTGATGGCACTCAGAATCTTTTTTTACCTACTTCTCACATTCTTTCCTATAAGAAGAGGCTAAAAAGCTAAAAACAATATTTCTTCCTTGCAGCTGAAGTCCTGGATGAAAAAATTACTCACTATAAATTAAATACACTTCTCTGAGACTTGGAAAGCATAAATGTAGCAGAGGCTATCTTCCAGCTGCTTTGGCTGTTTTTTGCTGCCAAGTAAAGATGTGGAGATATCTGTGTTAAGTCTCTGGCCTGGAGCCTGTGGAAGGCAGCTGTGGCAGAGCTGTAACTGCTTTGGTGGTCAAGTTCTGTGATAGGCTTGGAGTCGTTCCTGAGGGCCATCTTGGAGTCCACATCTCAACACTTACAATGTTTTGAATAACATAATTCCTTACATTTAACTTCTTCTTTTTTATTTCAAATATCTAGAACAGTTTCTGGTTTCTGTCCAAAATCCTGGCTGATTCTATTTTCGGTTATTGTGAACATCAAAATATACAACATGTGAAACATTCTTCTTCTGGTCTCAGAACATAATTAGCTCAATAAATATTAGATGTTATTATTTTTATTGACAAGCCTCTACTTAGATGCTTAAACACTGAAAATGATACTGCTACTGAGCTACCTCTGTGGTTCATTCACTCATTCAACAAACCTCTGTTAGGTGTGTGACAGTATTCCAGGTGCTGAGGATAAAAAAGCAAATAAGAAAAGGTCAGATGGCTGCCCCAACTTTTTTTGATACCCCAGAAAAATAATTTCTCCAGGATCAGTTGCCGGTCAAACTCCTGATAATTTTACTTGTCCCCCATACTCATATTGACTATCCAATATCTCCCTTTGGGATTTTATAACTTCAACTCAGCTGCTGTGCTAACACACTCGCTCAGAAAACACCTATAATCCTTGCTAAATGTAATAATTTGCTTTATATGAGGCTCGAATCAGTTTCTCCAGCAATCTTTCTCACATGGATATTCCCAACTGCAGCAAATGTGAGAAATAGAAAAAGAAATACCTTCAAAGCCAAATGATTTCCCACTAAACTACTAAATCACTTAAACAGCCAACTTGGCACCATTAAATTTACTCATGATGGTGCTTCCCAATTAGAAAATGTGTTTACATGTTGGTGAGAGACATAGTTAGGATTTAATTGGAATTGATGATAGCACAGTAGTTGGTAAATTTAATGATGCCAACTGGTCATTTAGGTGACTCTGTCATTAGTTATATAGGCTGATAAAATCCTTATTTAAAATATTGCATCATTAATTATGGAACAGAGCTGCTCATTTCATGTGAATAGATGTGAAACATATTGAAGAAACTCAGGGATCCGTTAAACCAAATGTCAACTATGAGTAGACTGCTAGAGATGGAGATTCAAATATGCTATCACATACATAAAAGATATTAAAATGATAGTAGTTATTCAATATGTAGCCAGAGTGATTACCTGATCATTTTGGTGAATGAAAAATAAACACACTGGAAGACAGAAATGGCAGAAATTTCTATTCGTAATTGATTACTGGAGGATAATTTATATGATTAGTGTACAACTTCCTAACGATCAGTAGTGTAACTTTCTTTACTATTAATTAAAATTAATAAACCCCAATAGTAGGCATTTACTTAGAGCCTTAGAGTATAAATAACCAAATCTGTATAATGTGTGCATTTCAGGAAGCACTTTCATGTGCTTCATCTCATTTAATTGTTATAAAACGTCTGAAATCATAGCAACAAGGCAGATTTTTCTCAAATAATTTCAATGGCTTGCCCAAATCAAAGATAATATATTACCAATTCTAAATGTGAACTACATGAACTAGCATCTGATCTTATTTCCAGAGCTCTGAGTTAATTTTTGTGACAGTGCTGACATGGTAAACATTATATAAATGTTAGCCATAGAAGTAGTAGTGGTGGTAGCAATAATTTTAGTAGTAACAGTATTAATAATAGTAGTAGTAAACAATAGGTAATAGTGTGAGTTTTAACTACACCATTTTCTCCCATATGTATTGTGAGAATATATATGTAATAAAACTGTAATTTAAAAGCATTTTTGTTGTACTAAATTTTCCTGTCAACAGAAATACATGGCTATTTACTCCTTCCCAAATATATCTTTCTTAATATATCTTTTAGCCACTAATTTATGATAGATCCGTGGGTTCAGCATTATAAAAACTTCTCTATTTCATAAGAGAATGGATAAGTTATACATATGTTAGTGTTGAATCAAAAATGACATAATATTAAAATAATATGCTAGAAAGCGGATCCTAATTTGATATATAATGATCTGTTCAGTGTTCATAAATGCCTTTATCTGGTAAATTAAAAAAAGAAAACTAGCAATCATCATGAACATATATCAACATAGAGAAAAGTGTGTGAGCATACTAAATGAATTAATTCCTTATTAAAATAACCAATAATTAGATATAAAAGCAATAGCACACTAGGCTGAAAGCTTGGTTTGTATACTAGTAAATTACTACCACACGGTTACAGATGTTCCAAACTTCTCCGCAGTTTTCTTGGTTCTATCTCAAAATAAGAAAGTACCCAAGTAATCAAATGTACCTTAAAATACTCTCAAAGGAAATTAAAATCCCCTCAAAAGGTAGCTCACTTCTCCTTTGTTTTACTTTCTTCCTCCATTCTTCTTACAGATTTGCACTTTTTGCTTCGCCTTGCAGATGAAGTGTCATCCAATAGATCCTGACTTTATTTCAGGTGAGTTTGAGTATTCTGGGAAAATGAACTGGAATCTCTCAATACCAATTTCAAATTCATAATAGAGTATTAATCCACCAGATGGATTTCAGTGTCTATTTCTGATCCAGCAAACTGTAGCTAAGAAAGGACTACATATTATAAACATGGCAAGCATAACTCATATCTGTTTTGGATGAGGAAGCAGTTCTGATAGAGGTGACTAATATCACGTAGTTTTGAAACAAATTACTTAACCTCTCTGAATCTCAATTTCTCTTTACATTGTCCAAAAGGGATATTTCAAGAACTCATCATATGTAAAAATATCATGCCTCATATAGTGTCTGGCATATGGAGGGCACTCAATAAATGGCGGCTGTTGTGGATGGTAGTGGTGGTGGTATTACTGGGAAGAGATCATATGGTTCTCATCTTTGTACTCCTCCCTAGGATTCACCATGGTGTCTTGTATTTAGCTGGTTCTTAATTTGTTGTTAAACTATTCAAATTATATGCTCTAGCAAGGGGGGATAACCAGGTAGCATTTTCTTCACATACATATATAAAGGTCAGCATATGATTCTGACTTCAAGAAACTTATCACAAACTTTTAATTCTGTTGGCACATAAAGAATATTTGTGAATCAACTAATTCTGTTGTTTAATTTCAAAAGTCTCAAGATTCTGACAGAGGGCAACTTTCCTTATCTTTGGCATGGTTTTCATTCTGGATACGCATTCATCCTCAGCAGGATGCAAATACTGCATCATAGAAAATTGCTTTATTTTCAAAGACTGTAATAGAAATGAAATGAATTTTGAAAACTCAGATATATGCATACTTGGTAGCAACAATTATGCCTACAATCATAAATATATCGAATGCCTCATTTGTTCTTGCGTTGTTTCAAAGATTACTTCTGAAATGTTCTCACAGAGCACTCTTTCAACTTTGTCATATGTCCTAAAAACAGCAGTTATTTACATAAACAGACTGCATTCTACACGAGCTTTGGAAGCTTTTGTTTTTTGTACCTCTTTTTCTTCTTCTTTAAAAGGCAGTTAGAGGACTAGACAAAAGAAGGAGACCATGACTCTTTCTGTGTAATATGTACATTCATATATTAGTATACATATATACATATTTTGTATAAATTAATGAATAAAACTGTACATATTCATTAAGCACCCACTTAACATACGCAAATATTTTGGTGCTAGAGATTCAATAGCGAACAAGTAGATAAAAATCTCTACCTTCCTGGAGTTATATTCTTAAAGAGAAGCCAGAAAATAAACGTGACTAAAAATGCAAAGTGTATAGTATTTTTTAATTTGGGCATGGTGCTAAGGAGAAAAATATGAAGCAAGGAAGGAAGGACATGTAAAAGGGGTGAATTTTAGACAAGGTTCAAGGAAATCTCACTGAGAAGTAGTGAATTTTAATGTTTACATAGGTATTGATCTCTCTTTTTTAAAAAAATATGGGTTTTTTCTAATTTCAGAAGTAATTTAGGTTGATCCTTTAAAAAAATTGAAACACCATTAACATGTATAACATAAAACATGGGAGTCTCCTTTAATTCAGATTACGTGTGTACACGTTTACCACCTCCCTCCACTTAGGATCACCCTCTATATACTCTCTATATACTGCTCAGTAACTTTTTTTTTCCTTCATCAATACTGTTTCTATAGATTCTCATCAATTTTATTTAACTGGCCAAGAGACTTTAATGGAAACTGGAGTAAGTCTTGGGAGCAGAGTTTGAAAATATGAAGCCACTTTGGTAGCACTAAACAAGAAGCAATAGCCCACATATACATCTTTAAAAGTTATTTTGAGCTTAGGACAGGTTAACACTTTAGCATAAACCCTTTCATTTATGAAACATGATTTTAGCTTGTCTGCATTCACAAAATTCCTTAATAAAGTCATTTATTTTCGATGATGGATTATGAGAAGCTTGTTCATACATCTAAAGCCTGACATTTTAAATCACTTTTTCATTTTTCAGAAATGAAGGAAATTCAAAATCTTTCCATGGTATGTAGAATAATGTCTTGTTTTTTTAACAAATGGTCTCATCCTTATTTTAATTTAAGGCCGGATTTTAAAAAGCATAGCTATTGATGAATGTTATATCTAAAAGTTAAACAAGGAAGTAATATTTTTAGTGAGAAATGATCAAAATTATCTACATAAATTAATACTTTATGATTTTTATGATCATCTCTAATGATTTGTTTGTTGAAATCCAATAATTGTGCCTTCAAGAGAGTCATTAATGTCACTAAATGGTCATTTCTTTCAGTATCACTAGGATTGTGTTCTTTGGTAACGATTCTGATATACTAACATGTTCCCATTAAGAGTGAGGTAAACAAGTCACCCTGTCTCACAGCAGTTAGCGAATTGTTCTTTACAACCAAGATAGGTAAGATCTGACCATAATAATTACTTTCTCTTTTGTTCTTTCCTGTGGTTAAAATAGTTCTGTTCCTTTTTTCCAAGTAATTGGTATGGTGATTCTATTTGACATCTTCTTATAATTGGAGTGTTGAGGTGTCTGAATCACATCCTTGGTTGAGCCCTGTCCTTCTACAAATAGGTACCTCCCTAACAATAGCTGAAGATGAGCTCAATGCAAGTAGGAAGGCCATTTTGAGCTATTTAAAAAAATGCAGCAGGCTTTGTAAAGATACTCTTACTTAGCAAAGTAAATAACCCATTGGAAAGTATTGAAGCTTTGAAAAGCTTTCTTTGATGAGACGTTAAAAAGCAACTGAAAAAAAAGAAGTTATTTTCGTTCTCCTCTTTATAAACAAGCACATTGCACCAAAATAGATTTTAATTCAGACATTATGAATATAAACACTTTATTTAAGATTATAGCAACAGATGTTTATTAATTTTTTCTAGAATAAGGTTTAATTGTGTAAAAATAGACATAAATAAATGATAAGATTAGCAGGAAGTAATTTAAGTTTAGAGTTGTGAGACTGTTAAGCTACTCATTTTTCTCCCATTTTGGTCTTATTATCTTATTTGTAAGTGATAGAGCATTTTGATGGTGGCAGAGCATTATTTAAATAATGAAGGGAGGAAATATCTTCAGGAATATGTTGTCTGAAATAGCTAAGTGTTGCGTGTGGAAAAATTTCTTATTTTTATAGTCTCTGTTCCTTGCCTTCAAAAGTTTGTGATTAAAAATAATTTGTGAGTCTGGCCTGGTGGCATGGTGGTTAAGTTTGCAGGCTCCACTTCAGAGGCTTGGGAAGTTCGCAGGTTTGGATCCTGGGCGCAGACATACCCCTGGGCCACACTGTGGTGGCACCCCCACAAAAAACAGAGGAAGCTTGGCACAGATGTTAGCTCAGCAACAATCTTTCTCAAGCAAAAAGAGGAAGATTGGCAACAGATGTCAGCTCAGAGCCAATCTTCTTCACAAAATAAATAAATGAATAATTTGTGCAGTGAAACAATGGTAAATATGAGTATGATAATTATAATAAAAGTAGCTAAGATTTTTAAAAAAAAAGCAACTCAAAGAGTTTGGTTTCAGTTTAAGTAATTATCATAATCAAAATTCAGTCATATAGCTCCGCAATTTCTATATCCAAAGGGTGTGAGTGACATTCTGGTTGGAAGTTGAAGGCTAAGGGATTTATCTATAATTTACTATTATCTAGTAAACAACTGTTTTTACTTAGTTGATATATTTATTGGGGTGATTTTTGAGAGCAATTCATGGAGGTAGGGTTGGATAAAGCTCCTCACTGCAGCCACTTCTCACTCTATTATTTCTTGGTGTCCTAGTGCTACCAATTACTGTTGGGAAGTCTGCTAGATGCTGAGTGGACATAAAATAAGAGACAGAGAACTGCCCTTCAAATACCATAATCACATATGTGGTGGGCGGGGGGGTGGATTTGGGTGAGAGTAGGTGTATAAGCAAATCGTTTCATTAGAATGTGATAGGTGCTAAAAGGAGGAGAGAGAAGTTCAAGTTGGAGGTTCAGAGAAGGCTTCCTGAATGAGAAGGTGCTTTAATTGAACCCCAGAGGGTTAGTAAAAAAAAAATCCAGAGCAGGATATCCCAAGTAGAAGTAAAAGCACAAGCACACGTGCAGGTAGGAAAACGGTGTGGCCTGTGATAAGAAACAAAGTAATTCTATAAACTTGATGTTGCTAGATTGTGAAAGAGAGAGGAAGAACATCTAGAGCTATTAATGTAAGTAGGGACCCGCCCATACAAGGCATTATATGCCAAACTAAGTGACAATAAATGTACTCTGAGAAGCAGGGCATTTTGAAAGTTTTAACCTGGAGTGTGATGGTCTGATTTCTAGTTAACATGGGTGACTATACTGATGAATGACATTTACATGTTCCATGAAAGCACGTTGGATAAGGAGAATAAGTAGGGTACCAGAACTGTCAGGGATAAAATTTGATTTGGAGAGATTTTCCAGGTAAAGTGATGATGCAGGTGTTGGTAGTATGGAGAAAAAGTTTTGGAGTGAAGCGAGCTGAGATGAGGAACTGAATTGTGCAGATTCAGTATGAGGTGACTGTGGGAGCAACCAAGTGAATATGTCCAGTGGGAAAGAAGTTGCAAACTCGAGAAGACATGCAGCCTAGTGACTTAGTTTTGGGATTCATCAGTAAATACACAGTAGTAAGAACTTTGTGAGTGGATGTAATTGGCCAGCACAAATGTGAACATAGAGACAAATAATGGACCAAGAATAGAACAAGCCCTCTTGTTTGGATTACAAGTCAATACAGGGAAGAAAATAAAAGAGGTTGAGAAGAAATACAACAATAATCCTGAAAGGTAGGTCATTTCATCCTGATTTTTTCAGGTGAAGACTCCGAGCCTCTGAAAAATGTAACTTCACAAAATATTATAGCTAGGAATTGTCTGAGCCAAGAATCGACCCTTAGTATTTGTGACTCCAAAAGCGTGCTCTTTCTAGTATATTGTGAAGTTGCCATGCCAAACAATAATGTTCTTAAGGGTAAAGATTTTGTCTTCGACTTCCAAAATATCCCCAATCTGTGAATACATAATAAGTGCCTTAAAGAAACACTTGATGTTATTCCATAAAAGCCATAATGCATTAAGATAATTGTCCTTTCCTGAAATCTTAACCAGATGTGTCCTTTAGTTATGCTGCTTTTTTGATAATTTCTTTTCATGTTAACATTTTGATATTGATAGTGCAGTTTAAAAATCTATGTTCTGTAAAGCATATTTAATTAAGTGATTAAATATAAATTTTAATACATTGACTTTCATTCTTTCAAAACAAAAACTTTTATTACGAAATTATATAAAACTCTATTATATGAAAAATTTAACTATTCATTCATGAAATCAAATGAGGCTCTCTTTTATTTTTTAAACACAGTAGGATATGGCAGTAATGGATATTCCTTGCACTTGTTCATAAAATGTTAATTTGTTTTCAAGAGACTGTTTTGGGGAAACGTAGGAATCACTAGTCTTATCAGAAATTTATCATAAATTATCAAGGTATCATAGTACCTGCCTTTTCTTACTATGATGGAATTTTGCTATAGTAAGCTATAACATCCAGAATTACATTAAAAACAAATTCAGATCCAATGAACTGCTGACAGTGATAGAAGATGCTGTTTCCTTTGCTATATAATGCACCCCAAAGTTAAGTATTTCAAAACAAGAGAACATAAGATTTTAAAGCAGAACATTACAGTGATCTTATCACATCCTCTTCCATTTGTGGATTCATTTTAGACACTCCTCTCCCCTAATAACTTAGAGATATAAATGACCTTAAAGAAAACATCAGAGTTATCACTGAAGCAACATGAAATTTTAGAGAGATCTATTGTTTATCCAACTACATTACAGAGTCAAGAAAAAATGCAGAGTAACCCACGTCTACATAGAGAGTAAGTTATGTAATATGCTATTTCGTCATTTTAAAAGTTATTTTCTATTTGGGCTGATATAATGTAATTTTCTTAGAATTCTAATTTAAGTATTCTTCTGTAGCATGTATATGTTTTCTAACTTTCACGTATATTTTAATTTTTTTCATTCTTTCTAATTTATGGAGACTGTATGACATGCCAAACATTGTGATAGTTTCTGCAGATAAAATGATAAAGAAGATACAACTCCAGCTTCACAACTGCGCCTCCTGTGCAAAAGGCAAAAAGTTACTATAATATTGTCACAAGTTGAGTTCTCCAGATGCAGATGCTAAGACAGAATTTGGAGTGCAAATGTTTAGTAAGGATCAATATTTGTGAAATAGATTTGTGATTTGAAACAATGGTAAATCAGTTTTCCTTTGAGGGGGTAACAGGATTGGGCAGTGGAGGTAATCAAACCACAATATAGGACTGACTAAGCCTTGGCCAACTCAGTAGAGAGCTTCGGAGCAAGTATTGACCATCAAAGTGTCCTGCCTGGAGGTGATATAGCCAGGCCTTTACACTTGAGCCCCAGTCAGTCACCAGATGTTGGCTGTACAAAAAAGTGTGTAACCTTGGACATGGGCGCTCTCTGTAGCTGAGGCAACCCCTGAGGGTCTGACAGATGGAAACTAGACAGCAAGTCTTTAGTTAAAGAAAGATGTGGTTGCACATCTCCATATCTACCGTACTCCATCATAAAAACACTCAGTGAATTTGAATTACTGGGAGTGAGGGTAAGGGGGCCATTCCTATTTTCATCCTCAGTTCCTGACACTATTTCTTCTTATTGCACGTGCAGAGTCAAATAAAAGTCTTTAATTCAATGCATATACTGCATACTGAAATATGACATCTGTCACTGAGCATATTCCCACCAGGCTGCCCCTCCAGTTGGGTCTTCAATAACCCTTTTCAGTGTTCTATCATCCCGGGAGCTTGGGTGGTATAGAAATCATGGGCCCATTTCTGCCCTCTTTTGTATAAAGTGGGTCACCGATCTGACATGACATTATGTGGGATCCAGTGCCAGTCATTAAAACACTGTGTAAGCCCTCAAATAATAGTGCTGGCTGAGAACTTGTGGGCAAGAAAGGCAAACCTACACCCAGAATATGTGTCTATTCTTCTGATGAACCACTGGCCCTTTCAGGATGTAAGGGTAACAATGTAGCTAACTCGATACCAAGAGGCCAGTTTGTCTCCTCAAGAAATGGTTCCTATCAAGGCTCAGAATTGGTATCTGATGCTGACTTGGTAGATCAAACTTAGCGGAGTTGGTGCTATTTGTTTCACGCACAGCCTCTATAACCACCACAGCCACTTCATGCACATGTTCGTTGTGCTGGCACTGGGAGATCAGATGACAGATGCAAACTGACGTCATCTGACTGGCCCATTTTGTCCACTTGGATGTTTAAAGCCTCTTCTGTGGTAGATGCTTTCTGGTGGTCTTGAGCATGTGAAACTAAGATCTCACATTGTGCCACTGTCGCATGTCCATTCATATGCCTCTACTCCAGCCCTTCTTGTCCTCAGTCTCCTAATTTGGTTATCCTCCTTCCTTTGGTGCATAGTTGTCTGAGTAACTGGCTGGGGCTTTATAGCCATACTTAGTCAGTCACCAGACAGGCTATTTCCAGAAAACATATGACCTCAGGCAAGATGACCTTTTGCAGCTCAGGCATATCTTGAAGAAGCTCAGAAATGGTGATTTGGAGAACTACAAGTTGCTTATTATGGAATGAGCAGCATATGAGAGGCAGGGAATAGTGGGATATATAGTTGGAGAAATAATTAAGGAATGCTTTTTAAACTTGTAAACCATCCTATAGAACTTGAACTTTATTCCAGAGGTGCTGGATCCATGGAAGTGTTTCAGTGGAGTAGTAATATGCTCACGTTTCATTTGTGCTTCAGAAAGATCACTGGAGCTGCAGTCTGAAAATAGATTCAAAGAGCTACTCTGCTCTCCTCAAATATTGACAACTTCATAGGATCCCTCTCTAGTAAAAAGACCTCCTATATTTCCAAAGGCAACTGTTCACCATCCAAATGTCCAATTATCTGTGCTTCCAAATTTGCTGTAATACAAAACGACCTTGAAAAATTTTTGATGAGGCCAGCATGCAGAGGAAAACTCCGGTTATAGTCAAGAAGGTTTTATGGTAGAGTCATTCCATCTGTGTTCAAAATCAGATTTGATGGCTAAAATCAATTAAAAATTTTTATGACATCTGTGATAAATGCAGAATTTGATTCTGTCTATAGCGGTAAGCAGGAAGGAACCAAACCAGGTTAAATTTCAAAATACTAGACCTGATAATAGAGTATATTTCACAAGTAGGCATGCAGATTGGCTAAAAGTAATGACCAAATTAGAGATCTTAATAATGATTAGGCAGATTAAAAATTTTAATTTATAGAAAACAGTTTTAATATAAAATAATCTTGCTACAAGGAATACAAGAAAAGCTCTTATTTTTATTCCTATTACGTACATTACTTTTCCCAAAGGATACAACTTGGATTTCATGTTAGGAGAAGCTACAATGGCTGGATTTTTTTTACACTGGAAATCCTTCAGATTATTATTTCAGTACCCAGATATTTATGTCAGATCAACTTAGTAAAGAATAAAAAACTTCAATATGGCTAAAGAATACTTTGTAGCTCAGGAGGGATGGCCTAAAGTTTATAGGGGTAGATAAGAAAGAACATTGGGTAAAGTGGCAGGCTCTGATACATAAAATTAAAAGACTATAATGCTTAAGAATACTATATAAGGTAAAATAAAGATTTGGATATACGAATTTCAGTCAAGTGTAAGCAAAAGCAATGAACTCTTCTTGCATAATTATTACAACTAGATACAGTTGATTTGTATGTGTCTAATCAGGACTGTGCTCTCTTCAGTCTAGTTACAAAGGAATAGTGGAGATGAGAAAGCATGTAATAGAGAAACACTTATACAGAGAAAATGAAAAACTTACCATACTGTACGTGGGAATCCATAATGGAAAAATACAACTGGTAAATGCTCATGCATCTGAAACCATTTTGAGATATGGTCTCATTTTCTATTCCACAATGAATTACCTTTTACCATCCAATTAGAAATTTTCCTCTTTAGTCAATATTTAATTTTCTTTCTCTCTTATTTTCCAAAGCATAGGGGTTTTCTCTCCCCCTTCATTTAGAATTGAGGTTCTGGGATGTTTTTCCAGCTGAATAAGCAAAATGCATAAATCTGGACAGTCACTGAGCAGGAGCACAGGTCCCACTAAGGAGTAATGAGCACATTCCTTCAACTGTTTTATCATCACTGTCCTATTTCTGTGGGTCAATGAAAAGAACAACTTATAAGACCATTTCTGTAATTCTCCAAACAGCCCAAAATGAGACAATTAGAAAATCCTTTCACCTTAGTGGCTGATTCTTGTCTGTTTAATGTAACTCAGATCTGTTTGTGTCTGAAAAGCAGTTTTGTAACTCAGCAGTTTTCATTATATCCTTGTTTTTCTGATTGCTTCTTTAAAGCATTCTGTACTTCATGCTACTTATTATGACAGATTTAAATAAATACCCAGGCACCTTTCAGCATGACTTAAATTCAAGTTTGGCATGATGATTTATACAGGCCCACCCTCTTACCTACTCCATTTTCCTCAGTACAGGCCTTCAATGTGGTTCATTAAAGAGTTCAAGAGTTTATCTCAGTGACTAACCCAGCCAGACTGTGCAAATAATTTTCAAATAAATAGAATTTGTAGCTATATGTGGTCATTAACCATTTCTGTGAATTAAAACGCTTCTATTAGCATGACCAAGTTTTAATTTATATTTCGTGAACAGCAACCAATGGCATGCCAAGAAAACTGAAGTTTAATATATATGTGTAATATATTTATGTATATTTTCACAATTTCTCACATGAAGCCAAATGACTATAATAATGTTGAGTCAGAGACATTTTTCCTTCATTCTATAAAAATTATTAAAAATCTTGAGCAACATGATAGACATAATAGAATTGTTATGAAAATGGGCATATTCTATAACTATACCTTCCAGCGTGGTAGTCACTAGCCACACATGACTATTGTGCACCAGAAATATGGCTGGTGCAGCTGAGGAACTGAATTTTAATTTAATGTAAATTTAAACACTTTATATTTAAATCTAAATAATAGTCATTTGTGTCTAACGGCTACCATATTGGATAGAGCAGATCTACGACAGTAAGAAACAGTTACTGTACTCACATTTTCACAATATTGGGAGCAAACAAGTGTAATTCTTAAGTACAGTATAAAGGTATAATATTAGACATAGGGTGGCTAAAGAAATATAGAAAATCTCTGACGCAGATTATAAGAAATGGAAAGACATCAAGGAAAGTTTCTAAAAGGAAAGAAAAGCAGTTGTCTTGAAGGAGTTAGAGCCCAGAAGATCCTTTACTGCACTTGCAAAGGAAACAAATTATATTAATTATGACCATACTCATTTTCAAAATAGATTATTCCATTCACTGTGATTGGTGCTTGTGTTTCCTTCTTCCAGTCTTATACCTCTGTATGCAAGAAAACGATCATCAGGAAATCTCACAAGCAAAGTTTAAGGAGTACCCACCAAAATATCAAATCAATTCCCCACTGGATACCAAAAAGTACAGGTAAATGTTTTGGAGTTTGGTAATCTACCTTTTCCACGTGCTGTTTGAAGAAATGTTTTACTGCAAGCAATATGTAATTCTCCACTTTTAAAGTCCAGAGGAAGAAAGTCATTCATTGTTTTTTCCTGTCCTGTCTATGTACTTAATTTTAAAACAGGTCTAACTAACCATTCATAGTGGAGCTAGAAGGTGATATTAGGAAGCTGGTACACAGTCCCGCTTATGACAATGAACAAGAATTCCCTTACTTTCCTCCTTCCCTTGTTCTTACTTCCTGTTGTGTCCTGGTTGAACCTGACCTCCAACCTGTAATTTTTAGCCCAGTTTGTGACATACTCCTCACCATCCATCAAATGGACTTTTAAGCTGACTCCCTATAATTTCAGCTCTCGGTTCAGTACTGAATTCTTGTTTGTTCTGTTGCCCCTCCTGCTCCTGACTACTTGGGGTTAATGTACTTGCCCTTCTCTTTTGTACTCTAGAAGCAAGACCTCTGTGTCCATTAGCTTGGCTGACACTCAGATTGATTTATTAGAATCATAAAGTGATTTTATAGCTTCCAGAGATATCTATCTAGTATGTACTCAAAGATACCATTTAGAGTATTATCTACATTTTCTGAATTTTTAAGAGGATTTGATTTTAAATCAGAAGCACACAAAGGACAGTATGGGATATTGCCTAAGTATTCATCTTTCTGCCCTTTGAAAACACCAGGTGTGAAAATTAAAGAAAGCCATGAGTTCCTTGATGCTCCTCCCATCAAGTGGGTGGGCTCTGTAACTGCTTTGACTAATAGAATATATTGGAAGTTTTGCTATGCCTGTTTCTGGTTCCAGGCCTTTAGAGACTGGCAGCTTCCACCTCATGTTTCTTGGAACACTCACTCTTGGAAGTCAGTCACCACGCTGTGAGACAGCCAAAGCTGCCTCACAGAGAGGACTAGCCTGGCTGAGCTCCCAGCCAGCAGTCAGCACCAACTTGCTATTCCATATGAGGAGCCTCCTCAAGACCTAAATCTGATTTCATTTATGAAATCCTGGACCTTCATCTTGAACGTGATGCTATATTGGGATGAAACTTTTGGGGTTTTGTGAGGGGGTAAGTGTATTTTGCATGTGAGAGTAACGTAAGTACTTTTGGACGGAAGGCAAAATGTGACAGATTAAAGATGGTCATAAATTCTTTATGCTTCTACTATTGACAGTTGTAGTCTGTACCTACCTTTCTTGAGTCTGTGGGCTCTATGACAGCTTTGAGTGTGGCAGAAGTGACACATTAAGAAACCGGAAACTCCTACTTCCTGTCGCTTGGAACATTCACTCTTAGATGCCACCACTATCCTGCGAGGAAGCTGAAGAAAGCCCTTGGAGAAATCCACATAAGGAGGAACTGAGGCCCTGAGCCAATAGCTCTAGCTAAGCCCTCAGCTATCAGCCAGCACAAATTTATCAGATATGTGAGTAGATCTTCCGGCTCTCTTGAGTCACCACAGCTGACGGCACATAGAGCAGCAATGTGCACACAACAGAGCCCGTTTGTATTCTTCATCCACAAAGCCATGAGATAAATAAAATTCATATTTCAAGCCACTAAGTTTGGGCAGTATTTGTTACATAGGAATAAACAATGAGAACCCCAGAGTATTGTCAAAGTAGAATGTTTCTTCTCCCTCCTTGGAATTCTCTTCACATAAATCTTTGCAAGGTTAGTTTATGTTCAGCATTTAGTACTCACTTAAATGCAATATCATTAGAAGTGCATTCCCAGTCTTAGGTATCCTTATACTCTTAAACTCATCACATTATATTTTCACTGTTTATTTCTTTGTGCTTATTAACTGTGTATACCCACTCCCATTAAAATTAGAATACAAATTACGTAAAATAAGGAAATTTGTTTACCTTGTTCTTTGCTATATCTCTTTCACCTAAAGCAATATCTCAATATATATGTGCTTAATACATATTTATTGAATAAATTAATTACTAATTATATTCTACTAACTTCACTATAAAAGAGGATCTGATTTAGTGGTAATAGAGGTAAAGAGTACTAGAACCTTATAGGTTCATCTTCTATATCCAAATGCTTTTGTCATTGTTTCTCAATCATTGAGCCACCAAATTAAGAAACTAGATTCTGACTGAATCAGATTTCAATAATGGTTCAATCACAGTGATATTTTATACCTAGAAGCCAAATATCCAGAGAGCTGTAATGTTAGTTTAGTTCATCACAAACCAATGCAATTTGAACTGACCTGATTAAATGTGTAGTGATTAATTGGAAAGAATAACATAAAAATCCCTAATTCAATCACAAGAAAGTATCCAATATATGGCCACAGTTGTGTTTTGAGTCTCTCTCATGGATTGGCTGCCTCTCTGCTTTGCATGGGAGCTGGTCTCACACAACATTTTGAGTTAGATGATAGTTTTACACACATACACACATATTCTCACACACACATGCTTTCTCCCACTCTTTTCCACATAATTCAAGTCACTTGCTGTCACCACTACACTTGTTCAGAAGCATCTATAACCACATGTCATTCCTTTGTGATGGATGGCTTTAATCAGTGGAAGATAAAGGTTACAGTCTATTTCAAAAAAAAGTCTAACTTTCAGAGAGTAAATTATGCACGTGGAATCCAGAGGACATAGTCACTGTACTATGTACTCTTTCTTTACTCTCTTTACTTCTTAGCATCCTGTGTCTCTTTACCAAACCCTTATGGAATGCACATCAGGAGGTCTTTCATCTTCACATCCTTCCCCTTTGTCTTCTACAAAATCTCCTACACTGTCATTTAATAACAAAGAAATATTGAGGTTCTTATAATGCCCTCAAGGAGACTAACTTTCAGGATTTTCAGTAAGGTGGCAGACCAGAGCGTAAGTTAGCATCCTGTTCACCCGCTGAATGTATGAGGTAGCTAGCACTCCTGTACTGCCCAAGTGAATGGCCAGACCTGTTTAATGAACACAAATTATCCCTACCTCTGTTGAAGCAATCTTTTTTTCTCTCCTAAAGTATGGATTGGTGTGTGTATGTGCACGTGTGTGTGGTAATTCCTCAAGAAAACTCCCGCTAACGTTTGGGTTGCAAGAGTACTACTGAGTCGGGTCTTATATCCTTGATTGTATAAATACGAAGAAGGAGGTCTCTTTGTCATTGAAATATGAGAGGAATCATTACAAAACTGTTAAACCACGAGGAAGCATGACCCTGATCATTAGATCACAAGGGGCAGGATAATGCCTGTGAGTGCTTGACGTGCATTTTCAATTTGCTGACCACTGCTTTCCAAGTGCATTAGTTTTCTAGTATCTGTTAAAACACTTACTAAAAACCATTTACAATTTGCATGTTTGGAATTTCCTCTATGATCTGAGTTCATTTCTTTTCCTTTGACTTGAAAATGCCCTGTGTAAAATTTCAAGGGAACCACATGATTATCTACCACAGCCCTTGACAAAACCAAAGCGATCACACTAATATTCCCCCAGCTTCTACTCTCAGACACTTGTGAATCCTGTCATCCAACTCATCATGGTGCTAATACATTCCCAAGCACTGAGGACTCAGAGGAGCACGATGCTTCAGTGTGTTTATAGAATACATTTCGTGTAGACAGGCACGAAAGGAACAGTTTGCATAATCATCTGCCAAAAAGAATCCATCTGTCAGAAGAGTGGAAGCTGGTATCAAACAAGTTCACATTAAAAAACAAAATCTCAATTTCCATTCTATGCACTTCATTTCCTTGAGCCTAATTATCATTGTGCATATAAATAACAAAAATACTTCTTCCTGGTTACAGTTCAAAATTCTGGTCTTGGCAAGAGAGAACAATGGCTGCTCATTTCTACTGGGCTGTACCCATTCAGATGAGTGCATCAGGGCTGGAAAAGCCAGGCCAAATTCTGTTGTTGCCAATGCGAAGCTTTACTTTACTGCTTGTGGCAAATGTGGCATGTGTGAACAACAGAAATACTGTCTCATTTCCTTAGTGTTAACTAATCCTGGTGGGGTTCCAAAGAAGAAACACAGCCCAGTTCCCCCGAAAAGTATTCATTTTTGTAGTTATTTTCCAATAAAGTTCTTAAATTTCTGCCCAGTTAACTATAGCAGAAACATCAATGTTCAGAGAAAAAAAAGTGCAAAGATTCATTTAAAAAACTATAATAAAATTCAAATGTTAGGCAAAAATGCAAAAAGAAAATTGAATTATTTGCTTCACGAGATATTCTTTATTTAAAAATTATTTGTGGGGCTGGCCCAGTGGTGCAGTGGTTAAGTTTGCATGTTCCAATTTAGTGGCCTGGGGTTTCCAGGTTCAGATCCCGGGTGCGAACATTGCACTGCTTGGCAAGCCATGCTGTGGCTGGTGTCCCACATGTGAAGTAGAGGAAGATGGGCACAGATGTTAGCTCACGGCCAGTCTTCCTCAGCAAAAAGGGGAGGATTGGTGGCAGATGTTAGCTCAGGGCTAATCTTCCTCAAAGAAAAAAACAAATAAATAAAAACAATTTAAAAAAAGATATAATTCACTAACCAACAGTAGACATTACAAACCCCATGGTAGATCTGGGAGGTCTGTACTTTCTTTGCTTTTTTTTTTCCTAAGCCATCAAGGAAGGTAGACATTACTAGTTGAGCTGAAAGAATAGGTAAATACAATAAGGAGAGAAAAAATTGCAGAAAGAGGCATATTTTGTTCTAGGGGCATTAAGGATTTTTTCAGAATAAGATTATTGCTCCTATAAATTTTCTTTTCTTTTTTTAACCACTTTATTGAGGTATGATTGACATACAAAAAGTTATACATATTTAATTAAGCAAAATTCTTTGACTGTTCAACCCACTCTAGGACAGCTGCCAGTTCCGTCTCTGCTTGGGTTTTGCCCTGTTCCAATGAGCATAATAACAAACCAAAAGACTTCTTTCCTGCTGCCATTGTTCCTGCAAAACTCTGCAGAAAAACAGCGAGGAATAAGGGCCCTCTGTAGATTCTTTTCTAGCTATAGAGCATAAACGCTCATCCCATTGCTTAAATTAAGGAGAGTTCTTAAGTAGAACTCAGTAAAGCTGGGACTTGTTCTTGATATAATAGCATGATATAGAGGGATAAATTAAAAGAAATGTGTGTGGCAAACATGAAGTGTTATAAAAATGTTCCTTTTTAATGTGGCATATTTGACCATTACAAATGAGGTATCTAATAAAATTGGGAGCTTTCTTTTTTTTTTTTTTGTAATCTGTATCTTTTTATCTAGAAGGCATCAATTTTCATGCTTTAATGATTTACATAAATCAAAAGTTTTATTTTTCTATTTTTAAAAAGCCTAATAAAGTGTATTGTATCATGACGCTGGAAGAGCTTAGCCTCAAAGTATTCAAATTTTTTTGAAAACTAAAGCAAAACATTTAACTGGCTATTTCACAAATATCAATTTCTCACATTCACACTGGTAATCACAATGTAAAAACTGTAATTAATTGGTAGTTACAATGGAAAAGTGTTTTAATATTACAATTCTAAATCTGGTCCTTGAAACTCTTCAGCACTGAGTTTAATTTATGAGAAATAAAATCAGTACAGGAAAAGGAGCAACTAATTTAGGGCCTAATGCTGATTCTACTACTCTCTAATAGGGTTATAAGACAATAAACTCATTTAGACATTACTTTCCTAATCTGCTAATTGAGATTTGGATTCTCTCTCTTAATATCCCTTTGCTAGATTTAACTGAAAGTCTGTTCTCCTTGTTTTTTATGGTAATAAAACCCTTAATATTAGCTAGGCATATGGCTACCCAAAAAAAAGACTATATGTAGCATTCTCTCTTATAGCATGGTTTGCCATGCAATTAAATTCTAGCCAATGAAATATATTTGAAAGTGGTGTATATAACTTCTGTACAGAACCGGCTCTCCCCTTAAAAAGCTTTCTCCTTTCTTCCACTATCCTCTATCCTCCTGGCTTGAATGTAGAAGTGATGTCTGGCCCTAGATTAATTCTCACAAATTATGAAGACAACATGGGAATAAAGGCTTTGTGTTGCAAAAAAGTAGCTCTAGTGCTTCATTTAAGTAGAATTATATTTTTGCAATGTTTGTTAAATATCTTTGCAACATATACCTTATTTTTAACCAGGACTGAATAAAAGGTTTCACATTTGTGATTTATGGTTCCTTAATTTTCCTTTATAACCTCTTCTTACTGTTGATACCAGTTCTGCCCTCATGTTTATTCTATACTTGCTTATTCAGTATTTGTACCCTATCTTCTAGTTTTCTCAAAACTCTTTCAATTACATCCCTCCGTTCTTTCATTTCACCACCTGTTTTACTGGTCCAGAAATATTGAATAGATTCTGTTCCTTCTCCTTTTTTACACAGCGATTTTTCTAGTTAACTCTGCTGCTTTTGTGGATGTCTTCCTTATTGCATGATTTGCCTTTAGCTATTCCGATGATGTTTCTTTTTTGTTATTGTTATTTGTTTTTTCCTTTTGTTTCTTCCTTGCTCAGTCTCATAGCAGCTTCTACTATAGTTATTTATGTGATAAGCCCAATCTTTCTAAACTGCTAAGAGTTTGCTTACATCTCTTTTGGGTCTTTTAAATGATCGTAATTCAGTTTTTGACTATACTCTAACCTAAGATTTGAAATGTTTGGTGTCAGCCAGATATGAAATGAGGCTACTCATATAGGAAAGACTAGGAGAAAAAGAACCTTTACACAAGAAAGACCTCTTTACATTGAGACTAGCATTGTTATTAGCTGATAAGTTTAAAAATTATAAGTTATTTCATTTACTACTAAAGTGATTTTACATTTTGAAATGTTATTTGTTTTATTTTTTATTGATGCACATACAATATCACATCACTTGCTCTCTCAGATATATTATTTCTGTTGAAATAACCCAGTTTATAATAGCATATAACTTATTTAGTATTTATCCATTTATAAATAATAAAGATGGCAAAATGTTTCTAAAAAGCAGTATTAGATTAATACAAATCATAATAAAAAAACTAAAAAGAATCCATAAATATGTGCCAATACATAGATACATAATATTTTATGCCTTTAGTTTTCTTTTTTTTTAGGAAGATTAGCCCTGAGCTAACATGTGCTGCCAATCCTCCTCTCTTGCTGAGGAAGACTGGCCCTGAGCCAACAGTCGTGCCCATCTTCCTGTACTTTATATGTGGGATGCCTGTCACAGCATGGGTTGCCAAGAAGTGCCACATCCACACCCGGTATCAAAAGCAGCGAACCATGGGTTGCTGAAGCGGAACATGTGAACTTAACCGCTGCACCACCCAGCCGGCCCTATGCCTTTAGTCTTCTTGATTGACTAAAATTCTTCCATGACCCTCTGAGAAATTCTAATTTGAAAAATTGAAGTTAAAAAAAAGAAGTAAAAGATATGTGTGCTTTTAATAAAAATTCCAATGAAAATAACAATGCCTTTATATTTATATAAAATTTTTCAATATCCAAATTATTTTTGCGTATATTTTGGTCATGATGACAGTCCAATGAAACAGGTTCTATTTATTAGGATTCCATTTGGTAGTTGCGAGAACTGAGGCTCTGATAGCCTCAATGCCAGCACTATGCTAGCTATGTGATAATTAATTAACTATAGCTGTGCTCCCCACCAAAATATGTTGGAGTGTTATTGTTGGATTTATTTACTGTAGTTGTTTTCCCTAAAACGTACTTTGTCTAATATAAATATTTTTTAAAATCAAAAATTGTCATATTTTTCTACGCATACTTGTAGTATATACTTAAATAGATAAACTGTGGGTTCTGACTTTAGTCCACAAAAGTGTTGCTCCTCAAACGTTGATGTGCATACCAGTCATCTAGGGAGCTTGGTAAAAATTAAGATTTTGATTTAATAATTCTGGACTGTGCCAGATTCTGCCTCTATAACAAGTTCCCAGGTAATGTTGAAACGGCTAGTCCAAGAACTACACTTTGAGAAACAAGGCTCTAAAGAACTGGTTATAATAAATGTGCTTAAGGGACCAGTTCTGGTACCATTCAAGATGCTCTTTCATGTGTCCCAGATGAACTTATGCCTCCTAGTGTGTGCTGGGAGATCTGTTACCCATATTCTTTCAACCTGTTTTAATATTATCATTAATATCTGAAATCTCTTAGATACGTGGACTTTAGTGTTGAATTTTGTCTGTAAGGGAAGAGTAAATTGACTATTTTCCCTTTCCAGACCACATCCTCTTACCTCAAATCCACTCAAAGAAATTAATATATATTCATCTCTATTGTTTTTCCATGCTAATAAATCATACAAGGCATTATATTTAGAAGTATATTTTAAAAATTTCCTTGTTGTACAGAAATGTGATCATATTACACCTACCTCTCTGCATCTTAGTTTTCACTTCGTATATCAAGATGGAAAAACTTCTGAGTGAGCATTCTTCTTAATATCTTCTTATTCCCCATAGTTTGGATATGTCACATTTTACTCCACCATTTTCTTGTAGATCAACACCCATTTTATCTCATTTTTGCCATCACACAGTTACAATAAATATCCTTGTAGTTATGTGGGTGAGGCTTGTATTTCCATACGATATAGTCACAGAAGAAATATTGAATATGCACATTTTTATTTTAATGGATTTTGCCATAGAGAGCTCCAAGTACTGTAAAATATATATTTCTACTAGCAATGTATTATAGTAATTTCTTTTTTTCTGTTAACAGTAGGTGTTGCTAATGAGATAAAACACATCGAACGTATCATATGTTGTAATGTACTATCAATAAACCATTTATTATGTATATTTGCCTGTTTCCAGAATCTGTGGCCACACTATATTATAGATGTTAACTCAGTTGCAAATATTAATCCTAATCAATAATAGGTATATTAACTGGGTTTAAGGTGTATTTTATGATGTAGCATATTTTAAAGTATATATATAATCAAGTATGTCTAACTTTATTTTTTCATAGCTTCTAGGCTTTTTGACATGGTTAAAATTTTTCGTAACCAATAGGATGTTCATTTAATTATAGAATTAACTCACATGTTATTATAAAATGTCTAATTTTTATATTCATATTTTGCTTCATCTAAAATTTATTTTTGTGAGTAGTATGAGATAATAATCTTTGCTTTCTCCTATTTAGAATGCCATTGACTCAACACATTTGTTAAATCAGCCATTGTCTTCCCACAAAATTAAAATATACCAGTGTCAAACATAAAAATTCAATTATGTATACAATGGAATGTATTTGTTCTTCCCTTTGTTCCACTCTTTGATTTTCTATTCTTATACCAATAATAGTTTCTTTAAAATTTTGATGATTTTATATTGTTTTAGTATCTTATAAGGCTAGGCTTCTGAAACTATTCTTGTTAGAATTGTCTTAGTTATTCTCAAGCATTATGTTTTCAAAAGAAATTTGAGACCATTTTACCCAAGTGAAAAAATAACTCTTGGGGGCCAGCCCAGTGGTGCAGCAGTTAAGTTCACACACTATGCTTCAGTGGACTGGGGTTCACAGGTTCGGATCCCAGGTGCGCACCTACACCCTGCTAATCAAGCCAGGCTGTGGCAGCGTCCCAAATACAAAATAGAGGAAGATTGCACAAGACATTAGCTCAGGGATAATCTTCCTCACCAAAACAAACAAACAAACAAACAAACAAACAAACCTCTGTTGTGATTCCATTGGAAATTACATTAAATTTATAATATAATTCAGAAAGAATTGACAATTTCACTGTAGTAATCTTCCCTTCAAAAGCATGGCATGTCATTCTATTATTCAGATTTTATTCTACATTATTGAGTAAGATTGAGTAGTTTTCTATATATAGTGTAATACTTGATATACTTGATTTTAGTTCTACTTCCTTATTCAATGTTTGCTTTTATGTCATTTCATTGTTATTATGGTTTTCCACTTCTATATTTTGCTGGTTTATTCAAAAGCTACAAATTGCTTTCTTTATTTCCCCTTTGGAGATTTTGCATCCCACTATGATAGATTAGCTTGTATTAGGCCAACTTGTCCCTTGAAGAATAAGTATAAAAGCAGTAAGAAATGCCAAAAACAACTCCTTTTGCTTTGAGGAAGATTAGCCCTGAACTAACATCCGCTGCCAATCCTCCTCTTTTTTTGCTGATGAAGATTGGCCCTTAGCTAACATCTGTGCCCATCTTCCTCTACGTTAGATGTGGGACATCTGCCACAGCATGGCTTCACAAGCAGTGCGTAGGTCCACACCCAGGATCCAAACTGGCAAACCTGAGGCCACCAAAGTGGAGCATGTGAACCTAACTGCTGCACCAACAGGCCAGCCCCAAAAATAGCTCTTTTAAGGTAATAGAGTGCAATTAAGAAAGCCAGAATTTTACAGGACAAAGATCCCAGAGAGAAGACAAAACATCCAGATATTTTTCTGCCACTTTTCTCTCCAGGTATTTGTTGATTAATAGCAGTAGGAAACATGCTCAGAACTTCTGGTGGTCTCATGGGACCAGGGGAAAAATAATTGCAATTTAAAGGTACAAAGTGCTCTAATACTGGAGGAGAAAGACCCTGTAGAAAAGAGAACTGCAGGAAAATAAGTCTAACTTTCTGTGCTGATTTTCTCCTTGAAGCATTATTCATTTCTTAAAGTCAGAGGACAAAGGCTGAGAAATTGAAGGAATAGATATTTATAGTCTAAACTAGGTATCAGCAGTTTATGACTCACAGGTTAAATTTAGCTCAACGTCTGGTTTTGTAAATAAAGTTTTATTGGAACAAAGACGTATTCATTTATGTTTTCTCCGTGGGTGCTTTTGTGCCTCACTTGCAGAACTGAGTAGTTATAACAGTGATCATACAACCTGAAAGGCCTAAAATATTTACTATTTGGCTGTTCAAAGAAAAAGTTTGCTGTCCTTTGGTCTCAACTAAATACTTTTAACTATAAAAGGGAGTTTCTTGGTACTTATGCTAGGAAAAGAGGCATAAAGCCTTCATAAAGACTGAAATATCCCCTCCCTATTTGGACTGGGGAAAGTTCCTCCTATTTCTAGCTGCATTCTAGAAGTAAAGTAGATTATAGAGGAAGATAGGATCTTGCACAGCCTCCACAGTTTTTCAAACACAATGCTGGTATTAAATAAATAATTTCCAGGATTGTCAGAAGATTGAATGGAAATAACAGAAATTCAAGAGAAAAACAAAATCAGACAAAAGAAACAGATCCAGAAGTAATAGAGATATTAGAGTTTCAGACAAGTATTTTTAAATTACTGTGATCAATATGCTTAAGAGAAAAGGAAAAAAAAATAAAAATTTATATCAGAAAACTGGAATCTATCAAAATAGAAAATCTTTAGAAATTCTAAATCTGAGAAATACAGTAACTTAAATTAAACATTTAATAAATGGGTTTAAAGGAAGAACAGCAAACAGAAGACCAGTGAAGTGGAAGATGGTATAGAACTAAGTATCCAGGAAAACGCAGAAAAGAACAAAAGAGCAAATGGTTTGTCATTCACGTAATTGGATTTGCGTTAGAGGAGGAGAGAAATAATAGGGCAGAGCAATAACTGAAGAAATATTGGCTACGAACTTCTCAAATCTGATCAAAATCATCAAGCCACAGATTTTAAATGCTTGTTTAAATTAAAGTTGTGTTTAAGTTAAATTACAACTGTTGTTTTGCTTAAAATATCTGCCTCCTAAGAGCAGTCTTATTTCATTAAACTGCCTCTTTCTTCTATTCTCGCTTATCTGCTGGGGCCCCTTAGCAATAATAGAATTTTCTCTTGCTTGCTCATTAAGGCTCAGTCCAAATACTGGAGTGAGGTGGCAGCAATCAGGAGAGAGGTGCAAAACAATGTATTCCTGCTCTCAGAAGAGGTAACAGTCCAGTTTTCAGTTCTATGTCACTCTCATTTTCAGGGGCACAGAGAACTCAGCTTTCCAGCTTGTAGTCCCACAGCTCCCCCCAGGCAAAGGGACCAGCTGGTCCTCCATGAAGCACTCCAGGCGGAATTATGCAGCCTCTCCCTTTCTAGGGGGTGGGATTCATGGATATGTGCAGGCCAGTCTCCTGGGAATCCATCTAAACTTCCTCACCCTAAACTTTCCTCCACTTGTCCCAAAGTGATATCAAGCCCAGCGGGGAAAAGATCTGGACTAACTCTTCTTCTGACTCCAGTTAAGCCTGGGGCCTTGCTCTAAGCCTCTAAGCCGCAGTTTAACTTGTGTGTGTCATGAGGGAGAGAAAGTTTGGGGTAGCAATTAGGATAATGACAGCGGGGCAGTAAATGTTTAAGCTACTATGTTTTCCTATTTTTCTAATCTTGCCTCTTTCAAAATGTATTTAAATAATACTATTTTCTCAAAAAGGCTTATTATTCCAGAAACTTCTTTTAAACAAATCTAACTCTGAAGAAAATTTCATGCAACTAAAATAAAAGCCCCAAATAGACTCTTGCTCTTATATGGCAGTAAACCAAACAGATCATTAGTGGAAACGCCACTATAATAATTTTTCTTTTCATACACCAAACAGTTTTGTGCAGAACAATATTTTAATAATAGTATCTCCTTTTATATGTACTCCATAAAACCTACTGTGAAATCCATGACAAAATTATTGTGTTTATACATTTTAATTTCAATAGAAAGTTATAAAAATAGAATTATTTCCTCTGTTTAGACATATATTTGTTGATAGATTTTGCATATTTTTCAAAATTCCACCAGAGAAGATAAAACACGATGGTTATGAATTTCTGAGCCAACTGACTTGGTCAGATAGGTATTATATTCAACATCATGTGGAAGATTTAGAGAGATATGTTCAATAGTCTCTAAATGAAAAATGTTCTTTTTTCCCCAACGATCATATCATAAATAGAAATTAAAAAATAAATTATTAAACCTTCAGGAGTCTAGAATTCTCCAAGTGTTAAATATATTGAATTACTAGGGTGCAATTTCTTTTCTTGTTTTCTGGATTTCAAATGACACCGCACTGGCAGCAAACAGAGCTGAACCAAATTAACACTGAACAATGAAGAAAAATGAAGCTGGCATCCTAGCCCAGAGGATCTTGCCAAAGGAGCACACTTTCTTTCCCCATTTCTAAACTCATTCCATTTTCAGAGGATGAAATGGGTCTCCTATTCCACACTAGTAAAAAGGAGATTGAATTTGAGAAAATTCAAATGCTTGTGAGGAGAAACCCTAATTATAATCATCCACATTTATATAATAAATGTCATAACTAGGCCTCAGAGTACTATGATTAAAAGCAGTTATTCTTTTAATTTAGCAATACAAACTTTATATGCAAGGTGGCAGGTGATTATCTGAGACAAACTCACATTTGTAGGCAGTATTGTTAGTGGGAGTCCAAATATTGCTTATCCATGATTGCTCAGCCATGAGGAAGCACCTCACAGATTTCCCACTACCTGCTGAATTAATTATGACCAGTTTCGAAGTTAAAAGGACCTCTGAGAGATATTTCAATAACCTAATTGTACAAATGAAGGAATGGAGGACCAAAGAGATAAACTACTCACTTCTAGTTGCCACTTGGTAGAGTTAGAGGAGATCCCAGGATTCCAGATTTCTACACATGGACTCTTATGCCCATATTTAGTAACCAGATATCAACTTGTTAATTCAATAGAAACATACAAACAGCTGAAATTTTCTCATGTCATATACACACACACAAATATACACAGACAAAATCTCACTCACTTTTAAGATATTCAGAGAAGAGAATTACCAAGTGTAGGGGAGCAGAATTTGCCATCCCAAAATGTGTCTCTTTAGCTTGACTATTTTGGGATGATTATTTTTAAGGACAAAAGACTCAGGCAGAAATCTTGACCTTCCCCCTAACTGCCTAAAAGAATTTAAGATAGGAGAGCTGTTCCAGGAAGGAGCTATCACCATAGATAACTGTAGTATAATATGAACTAGGTGTGGCAGACAAGGAGGAAGCTAGCAAGGCTCCTTCGATCAAAGTCTTCTCCACATCTCACTGTCTCTGCAAGGCATGGCAAACATTTGTTTACTAAACGTTTGCATTTCCATCTCCATGTAAATTGCCTTCCTCCCCTTTTGAAGTCCCAAACCATTGCCCCCACCGTCCCCTTTTACCTCTAGCTGAAGATGTTATTTAAGGTAGTGGCTTTAGCCATTTTGGCAAATTACTCAGTTTTCCTGATTTTCTCCCATGTATACATGTTATTAAACATTATTTGATTTTGTCCTGTTATTCTGTCTCATGTCAACTTAATTCTTAGACCAGCCAGAAGAACTCAGAAGGATAGAAGAAAATTTCTTCCTCTCCTACACAACAAATTATCTGAAGGAGAAAGAGGGGAAAGCACCACAGAGAACGTTGAAGTTTCTGCAAAATGAGAAATTTCCTGAGTGAAAATAATGAATTTGGTCTTTGACATGTTAAGTATTAGGTGTCAACGGAACAGCATTTACTTGACTGCACTGTGGGGAAGAAAAACAAATACATCTCAGTGTGTTAAAAGCAACGGATTTAACAAGCCACGAGGTCTTTTGGATGAATTAACTCATTCCTCTACACAATACAAAATAAAAGCTGGAAATCTGTGAATAAACCTCAAAAGTAGCGACAATATTGCGACACTGAGAGATGAAATGTAAATTGGTTCTTAGGTGAGCAGAAGTTGTTATTCATTAAGAAAAATGTATTTTAAAAGTATATTGAAGAACATTTGTTATAAATAAAACAACACTAATACCATTTGAATTCCCTTAAATTCTAAATATTTTCAACTTCACAAGGGAGCTAGATATATACAGTGACAATGCAGTAGGCAATTATCAAGAGGTTATAAGCTGTGCATTGGAATTTCCACAACTATTGTGAAACATAGAAAGCAATTTTCCTATTAAATGACAGTAGATAGAGCTTTGAAAAGAAATCTCTAAATAACTTATTCTTTAAAAGCATTTGTCTTTGAGAAAACATGGTGAGCTAATTTTCTCATTTATGAGCAAGGAATGTTAAAATATGGATGACATAATAACTTGATTCTTGAGCCATACAAATTCTTTGCCTTAAAATTTTATTCCTTTTGACTTCACGTCATTTTAATTGATTTGAAATAAATAGATTTCAGTCACAGTTAGAAAACGACATTTTTTTCCAAAGTCAATTTATAAATCTGTGATTATTTAAAAACTATGTTTATTACTATGATAGGTTCTCTGAAAGATAAGAGAAGTATTAGACATTATCCTTGTTCTCATGAAATTTACATTCTCATTGAGACGGCAGGATTTATCAAATTAGTAGCATATATTTACTAAGTGACTAAGAGTCTCTGACTGAGTAATGGACTAGATTGAAAAAAAATCCTCTAGGACCAGATTATTTAAAATCACTGAAATCAGACAGGAATTTAAAGTTAACATCATAGACAACATAAAGATATTATAGGCTTTCAAGTAGAGAATTGAAAGTTTTTCTCCTGTTAGATGTCAACATAAAATTGGTTTGGGAAGATTAAATTAGCAGTAATATGCAAAAAAATTACAGAAGGGAAAAATAGAGGTAAAAAGACTGTTAAGAAGCTGCTATTATGATGAAGAATGAAAACAATTAGTCCTTTAATTAATGTTCTGCTTGTGAGAGTTGAGAGGAGCTTTGTATGTCCGTGATTTGTGATGTTATAATTTACTGAGCTTCATACCTGTGAGATGTAGAGTCATAACAATACATAGTTAAAGGTGACTCTCAGATTTTTGCCTGGAATACTAAAAAGATCACAGTGCCAAATAGACTTGGGGAAATTAAGGAGGAATATCTATGTTAATGAAAACAATTTTAGATTAAGACTGTAAGGAAATGGCTAATATTAACCATTATAGCATGAAGCAAAGATCACCTACTGCGAGGCATTTGGATGAATAAATTAGTAACTTGAGACACGTTTGCATCTTCCGAGAGAAATGAAATCCTGCTGAGCATCCATTTACCATCACAGCAAGAAAATCAAGAACGGCAGACTATAAGCATAAGAATTTTATGTGGCTTGCATCTCACAAGGTATACCGGCACACGGGATAAGAAATAAATGCAAAGCCACAAGAAATGTTAGAATACGGTAGTATTTTCACTCCATTTCCGCACTTTTACAGGAACTCCAATCATGTCTGTCAATTTCCTCCCAGTTTTGCAAGTTCCTAAAGGGTCTTTTACTTGTGCTTCAAAATCTAGTCCTCTTAAGTGTAAGTCATATGACATCTATCATTTTCTCCAGTTACTCAGCTTTTAAAAATGACCTAGCCGTCTGAAGTGAATCATTGAAATTCTTGCCAGAGTCTGTCGAACGGACTGTTTTTGCTAATAGGTTCTGAGGATATTGAGAGCGCTGCTAATGCTGTCAATGACTATGCCAAAATTGCTAACAAGTGATGTCTGAAAACAGATGCCAATAGATATGGCCCTGGCTCTTGTTGTTTTTGAGGTTGTTGGCACAAACACTACTGAAGCCTTGTCTTCTCTGTGCATCCTCCATTTAGAATAACTTCCTCTTTTATTTTTACTAGTTTATGAATAACAAATCCATAGAAACTAGACTGGGAAACAAACTTAGTGTTTTAAACTTAAAATAACTCCTCTCTCATCCAGACACAAAGTCCTTAGACCACATAGGTGGGCTTTAGCACTGTCTCTTGAAAGTTTCATAGGCTAAATTTATGATGAAAGATTTTTCAAGCAGAAATAATGGAGCATAAATAAGAGAGATCAGAACTTGAGATGTGGATTTTGGAGTCAAATGCTGAGTGGTGAAAAGCAGATGCTCTTCCCAAAGGATTGCATTTACAACGAGGGAGAAGCACCTTTCAAGAAAGAAAGGATGGGAGACATGGTGGGAGCAGTGGTGCAATGAGGGCTCAGTTGAGCTGCCAAGCATCTGGAAAATCGCCAGAGGTATACAACATTGTAAATTTCAAATGGTACCCAAAGGATAAATTCCAGAAATAAAGAAAAACACTTAACATTGTGGAGGAGGAAATCATTGCCAATTATAGGAAATTTCTTCTTGCAACCACATAATTTTATCCCAGCTACTAGTAATAGTCTGAATCTCTAGTAAAGTGGATCCTGATAACAGGAAAAGAAGTAGGGTATAGGACACACAAACTCGACTGAGGGATTGCTAGAGCCTTATAGAGAAAACACTTCCATGATGAGAAAGAGCTTGATGAAACACCTGGTTTTAAGACAATGTGTCCACATAATTTTGTTTTATAAGCAACCATTTTAGACATGAGAGATGAATTAACAATTCTAATGTATTTTGTTGAGCCTAATGTATATCTCACTCAATCTTTATTGTCAATACTCTAAGGCACATTCCAGACAAAATAATACTCCAGAGGGACTCTTGGCCAATAATGAGCAGAATGAATGAGGTACGGCTGCTCTTAGGTGTTCGTGTTTAACAGATATCCTTTGTCATCCAGCTACAAAAGAGAAGAGTAACTTATTCCTGCTTATAATAGTTTTCTAAAAGTTTCTGATGATGCCTAATCCCATGCTATTATCAATTAACCGTAAGGTAATATCAATATGAGCTCTAAGAACTCAAAGTAAAATTTGTGAGAGGGAGAATGCTTAAGGAAACAAAGAAAAAGTTTTAAAATCCACAAATTCAAATATTTGATTTACAGGGAATAAAAATTCCAATTCCAGAAAAGGAATTTCAGATTGATCAATAGCAATTCAGAATTGTTCAAAGAATTAAGTTCTCAAAAATTCAAGCCTTCATAAGTTTTATTGTGTATGTACAATCTACCTAAAAATATAAACCACTTCACTTTGTGTGAATTTTTTAAACATTTATATGTATATAAACACTGTGTCAAGTTTTATACTTATTTGTTTATAAGGAGTTATTGCAAGAATTTTCATGGGAGGACTAACTATCTGAATCCAGTCTTCATTTTGTACCTATTTGTTCTTCCCTTTTCCAAGCCCAGTCTTTCAGAGTGGAGAGAGGCTAGAATAAACAGATACATAGGATTTCTTCTATATGTTTCTGGGTTTGTCTTTAATTCTTCAATATACTTAGAACTCATACCACTGTAAATATAAAGATTTGGAGAAACATATTGGACTTCGAAGGACAAGTTTTCATCTAAATAGCATTTACGGAATGCCTACTGTACTTTAGGCAGGCTCTACAGCTTAGTAATATATTTAACTTTTACTTTTGATCATTTACATTTGTCTGTTATTTCCTTCTCTAAACAGGAAAGCTGACAGATTTCCATAATAATAATGAAATGTTACCTATGTTACTTGGTGAGGAAAACTTCCTCTGAATCCAGTGAATAAACTCAGATTCATTTTCTGCCTTAAATGCTTACCATCTTTTCCTTCATGAACCCATGAGATTCCCATATCCAGGTGCAGTAATTTAGGCTGCTGCTTAGCTCGAGAGCTGTGGTGATGTTAGGATTTTTACCTTTCATTGCACCTCTGGTGTCGGTTCATTTCTCATCTTCCTACATGGCCCATAGAGCTGATCTGAGTACAGAAAACCCTTTGAAGTCACTTGGAACTTTGTGCTCTGATGAGGCCTGAAGGACATGCAAAGTAAGAAATATGGCCATGCTTGCAAAAGAGGTGAAAATTCAATCAGCTTTACTAATGTGTTTCTTATACCTCGAGGCACATTTATGTGTGTATATACGTACAGCTGCAATAAAAGCAGAGAAAACCAAATTTTAATTTTGCAAAAACAGAGTGTTTATATGGATATGCCTACTACACTTTACCCAAATTATTTCACATATGGAAAAATAGATTAAGTAAATTTGAGAAAGAAATGCCTTCAAAGGCTCAAGTAGAAAGTATTTACTTGCACCATAACATCTAAATCAATATTTAATATACATATTATTTAAACTAGTAGACTTTAAGACAGATTTTGAAGCAAAAACGCAGTTAATGGTTCTAATAGCCTCATATCCTCAACCACATATGCCCAAATTTTAAAAGCACATTAAACATAATCTCCATTTTTCAGCGTGAGCATTCTCCAGTGTGCAGTAAATGAGCATGCAGTTTTGGGGTTAGGACTGCAAACTCCCTCTGTTTTGCTGGTCTGCGTTGCCAGTTAGGCTCTGCCAATAGGGGGAGCTAGAGGGACACGGCCGGGCTGGAGGCTGTTTACTTCCTTTCATCTTTCTGCCCACTTCCTGTTCATGTCTGCCTCGCTGGAGCGCAGCTTCTTTTACGTTTGGCAGACAGTTTGTTCTAGTAGCTCTAGCAACTGAATCTACTTTGCATTTTTCTCACCATTGAAGAATCAGCCCCATCACAGGCCCTCAGAGACAGTAGTACTTACTGGTCAGTGCCCCCTCCTCAGATATTGATTTTCAACTTTATGGGGTCCCTTCCCCAAGATACCAAATTGTAATAATTTCAGTTGCCTCCCTTTGATGACCCAGCTCTAAGGACCGTAGTTGCTACCTGCATTTGCTATCCCTGTGATATTGATATCAACCCTGATATCAGTTTCCCCACATTAAACCCAGCATATATGGGGTTAAAACCAAAACACTCATTCCCTGCTTACTCTCTGGCTTCCTGGCTCCAGAATCCACTATCCTCCATGGAGACAGACACTGTCAAGGACAAGCACCTGGACTATCTCCTCCCGCAAAGAGATACAAGCTAGTGGGAAAGCTGCCGACCAGCAAGGTCACGGGCTCCCTCCTCTCTGCAAGTGTCTCAAGGCCAAAGACAGGCTGGTGGGAAAGCTCCAACCAGCAAGGCCATATGCGCCCCCTCACCTACCTAAAACCCCAAATAAAAACCCTTCCTTTTACCTATTTGGAGAGTTTGGGATTTCAGCATTAGCTGCCCTCTCTCCTTGCTCAGCACTGTGCAAAAATAAAATTCCTACTTTCTTCCACCACACTCGGTGTCAGAGATTGGCTTGCTGTGCAATGGGTGAGCGAACTCACTTCAGGTTCCGTAACAATATCTTATTTAAAACAGTTTTATATTAAATTCTCTCAAGTTAAAATGACTAGTTTCTCTTTTCTGATTTGACTCAGAATAGAACACATATTTAGTTTAATCCACAGTTATTTAGGGATTTTATACAGGTGACCAGATTTTTTTTGAGTCTAAAGAACCCTTTTGAGTGCAAACAGCTGTTCCAGACAAACCAGAACATATGGCCATCCTAGATATGCCACTAAATGTAATCCTAACTGAAAGCCTGGGCAGTAATGTTAGCAGTTAGAGCCAGAATTCTTCCTAGGATTTACCTCACATACCTGGAGTCTAAGAATTACTGCCTCCTCCTCTCCCCTGCCCCATTTCTAGTCAGGTTGCAATATTGGGAATTAAACTCTTAACATGTCTATAAACAGAGGTAATAATGTTGCAAGAATTGTCGACACACTGCTGATCTTTTTAAAGTGCAAATCTAATTCTCTCTCTCCTCTGCTAAGAACCATTAAACAGTTTCCCAATTATATCAGATAAAGTACAGTCTTAGATCCTGGTTTTTCTGAGCAACCCCAAAGAGTAGATGAGATGCTTCTTGAATGCATCCTTTTAGAACCCTTACTAACTTAACTGATATCATAACATTCAAAATAACATTATAATTTCTTGTTTACTTCTATGTATTCCCTATTGTATTATAAATTCTGTGAAATTAGAGATTATGTTGTGTTCACCATTGCTAGTGATGAACACATTGTTTAGCATGTGGGATAATTTCAGTAAATTTATACTTAATTTCTACTATATGTGCACAAAGAAATGAGCGATGGCAGTACTAGAAAGAGTTCCCCATTGTACTGGGTCAGTACTTCAGTTTTTTGGGTGGTTCATTCTGGATCTTTAAGCAGGATAATTGAGAAGGAAAAAGATATTGCTTTATCATCAGGGAAAGCAAGTTTACTCTCAAACAAGCAGCAAAGAAGTCTAAATAAAAGAAATATGTGATTCCTGCAAAAATAACTTAGGGCCATTGTCCACAGGCTTCTCTCTGTGGTACCCACACCCACACAAGAGGTAAATTGACATATTGGTGTGCTACTTTGGGAAACAGTCAATTATACTATTCCTTAAAAATGCTTTTTAAAAAGACCTTTTATGTCGGGGCTGGCCCCGTGGCCGAGTGGTTAAGTTCGCGCGCTCCGCTGCAGGCGGCCCAGTGTTTTGTTGGTTCGAATCCTGGGCACGGACATGGCACTGCTCATCAGACCACGCTGAGGCAGCGTCCCACATGCCACAACTAGAAGAACCCACAACGAAGAATACACAACTATGTACCGGGGGGCTTTGGGGAGAAAAAAGGAAAAAAACAAATAAAAAATCTTTAAAAAAAAAAAAAGACCTTTTATGTCATAATAAGGGAATTATTTTTTTCCAGCTTAGAATGTCTTGGTTGAAAAGGCTTATGAACTACATAAAGTAGGGGACACTTTTTAACATTGTCTCTGTCATTTTTCAGGCCAAAGATTTTTAAAATATTTGTATCAGGATAGAATCAAAGGCATATCAGGTTAGTTTCTCTTGATTAAACTTGATACTGCTCATAAATTCTGTGGCTTCATAAAATCTCATTCAATATGGAGAAAAAAATTAGTTCAATAATATAATATAGGCTCTTCTCTACATTTATCTATCAACTTTCCCTAGATTATAGTGATTTCATCCCTTTGCAAGATTCCAGAAAGTACTAATGGATTAGAGAATCCTTTGAGAATATGATGAAAATTAACCAGGTCCTTCCTGGAAATGTGTGTATACATCTACATTACATGTTGTTTACCATTCTAGGTTGCTCAGGGATCGTCTAAAACCATCCATGGGCTCAAAACCTTCAGAGTCATATGTGAATGGCTGAAAATTCTGTATGTTATCTTAAAACCAATGCCTATGTAGGTAATTTACAGCCACTTCACTTTGGCATGTCTGGAATGGAATTCTTTATCTTTTGTTCCCACCTACATATACAAGTTCATTTCTCATTGAATGATAACCACTATCCACCTAGTTTTACAATCCAGAAACATGGGGGTTATACTTTACCTGTTTTTGTTTAGTTCCCTCACCCAATCAATTAACAAGTCTTGTTGATTTTATGCACTTAATTACCCTCAAATATAACTTTTTCTTTTATCCTCTTAGCAACACCAGAAGCACTCATTTTCTCATATCTGCACTCTCACCTCCAGCCCTGCCCCCTCAGATCAAATCTTCATACAGCAGCCAAGAAGAAAATTCTAAAATACAAAACTGAGCACATGATGACACTGTTTGGAACCCATCAAATACTAACCATTGCCTTTAGGATAAGACTAAACACTTTACTATGTTTTAAAGACCTGTTGTAGGCTGGTCTCTTGAAAATTTTCTACAAGTATTGTAAACTCCTGCCTTAGTACTCAAATCTCAGATGTCCCCTAACCCTGTGGACCCCCAGGTTTAGAATTCCTTATGTGGAGTCAGAAAATGCTCTTTACATCGGTGAAATCCCTTGGACTTAAGGCAAAGGAACAGAACAACCATCAGTAGATCTGAGTTTTAATCTCAAATTTGACACTGGAGCAAGTTATATAATTTGTCTGGGCCTCACTTTCCTCATTAATAAAAAGAAGCGGGATTACTCCTTTATCTTTAGCATCTTCATCTTTTTGCATCTCTTTTCTCAGAGGCCATCAAATATAGCTAAGATAATGTGTTGTCATCTAGTGGTTTTATATCAATGAAATTTACCAAAGAATCAGTTCATGAAAGAGAAAAAGGAAGACAATGACTACTTCAACAGGTATGAAGATTATAATTTTATTTTCATTGATTTTCTAATAAACACAAAACATTCATTTTAAGGCTTTGAATATAATATTATATTATGTGTGATCTGTGAAGATATTTGTTTTATTTAGTTTTACATTTTGTATTATTATTAGTTTTATATTATTTATCATTTAATATTACTATTTTATGCAATTATTAGTTTTTCTTTATACCCTTCATATTTTGAGGTGGCACTTATAACATCTTTTAGAATCAATACAATATGAAAAAGGTTAGTTAGAAGAAAAAAAACCAACAAGTTAAGAAGAATCTATGTTAGGGGACAGCTGAGATAATTTATTATAATTGGATAAAAAATTTTATCTGTAAGTTTCTTACTAGCTAATGCAAAAAGGAAAATATTTTTAGATGTGTTTTTGTCATCAATGTTAAAGCTCGGACTGGTTATTCTACAGTTGACTTCCTCTGTACCCCTCACACTGTCCCAATCTGTTCTCCACCCATCTTTGCCCTGCTCTGTACATTACGAGGTGAACACCTATGGAATGGTTCAGATGGGCTCCCTGACCAGATGGTTTATAGTTAGGGTCAGCCGGTAAGAGTCAGTGAAAGAGGAAAAGAGAGCACTTGTAACACTTCTTTCCAGCTCCCTCTCTCCTTCAGAGCTATTTCTCTGGCTGAAGCTACCTTATGCCATGAGTTTACTTCCCGTTAAGTAGACCCTCACCCTGGTCTCCAGCTCTCACCATTTCCCCCTCTTTACTCTTTGATCCTAAAGGGGTAGGATAATGTCTTCCTCTGTTGCTTATTTTGGATATCTCAATATCCCTTGTGCCACAGACTGAATGTTTGTGTGCCCCCCAAATCCATATGTTGAAACCTAACACCCAGTGTGATGGTATTTGGAGGTGGGACATTTGGGAGGTGACTATGCCATGGGGATGGAGCCCTCATGAATGGGATTAGTGTCCTTATAAAAGAGACCCCAGAGAGATCCTTATCCCTTCAACCACGTGAGGACCAGGGAGAAGATGGCTGTCTAGAAACAGGAAGTGTGCTCTCACCAGGCCCCAAATCTGCTGGTGCTTTGATCTTGAACTTCACAGTCTTCAAACTGTGAGAAACAATTTTCTGTTGTTTATAAGCAACCCAATCTATCGTATTCTGTTATAGCAGCCTGAACAGACTAAGATAGCTTGTTTATTTTCTTAATGTTGCTACATCTTTAATTAACCATCCCCATCTTTAAAGAACACTTATTTAAACCTCTGAGTGGATTCTATTTTATGCCAAATCCTGCTTGATACAAAACTTAAAAAAACATTTTTATAGCAAATAATTCATTAAGAAAATAATTTATTATTCTACAAGTAGCAGCAAAAATATAATTAATAATGTTTTCCACTACTATCCTTTAAAAATATAGAAATTATGTCCAGTTACACCTTTCTTAATTTAATATTTTATAAAACTTGAGTATACACTATTAAATCTTAATTCAGTGAAAAAAATTCTGAGGAGCTCGTGATAAGAGGAAAAATAGTTTTAGGATCAGAATAACATAAATTTGACTCCCAGCTCTATTATAGACTAACATTAAATTAAGCAAGGTATTTACTATTTCGAGCTCAGTTTTATTATTTAAAGAACTTTTAAGATTGTTGTGAGATTAGAAATAAAATGGATAAAGAAACTGACACATAGTATTTGCGTAGTAATTGGTAACCACTTTAAATTTATTTCTACTTTTCTTTGTAATGGTTGTCACTTACGCAGGAATTTACCCTAAAATGATATGGCTCAGTTGGAAACAGAGGTAGCATTTTAAGATGTCTGAATAGACAAATTCAGAAAGGTACAGAGGCCATGTTGGTGGCTACAAAAGAACCCAGTGTTATATATGCCAAAAATACAGGTGATGGTTTGCCATTCTATTGAGTAAATTCAGGCACCTAGACTGAATTCTTATAGGCAGAGATATATTCTACAGGGCTACCATCTTCCTTTTGGCACATGTTTCTCTTTTAGAGCAACTGGACTAATGCTACCATAACTTCTGGCAATAAAGAGAACTCTAATTCAGAGAACCTAGGTTCTCTTATATCATTAATTTGGTAGATATCAAACAGAAAATTCCAGGTCCTAAAAGAGAAAGAGATTCCCAAACACTGCATTAATTAAATCAGTACATTTATTGATTGTTAAAAATAGTACAGTCAACCCTCCATTCACATTCACTCAAATTCAACTAACCTCAAATGGAAAGGCCTAGGACACTTTGTATTGAACATCTACAGACTTTTTTTCTTGTCATTATTTCCTAAACAATACTTACAACAACTATTTACATAGCTTTTACATTGTAGTAGGTATTATAAGTAATCTAGAGATGATTTAAAGTCTATGGGAGGTTGTGGGTAGGTCATATGCAAATATTATGCCATTTATATAAGGGACCAGAGCATCCATGGATTTTGGTTTTGGGGGAAGGGGATTCTGGAACCACCTCCAGCAAATACTGAGGGATGACTGTATCTGCTCTCTGAGGACATCAAAGTAAAACAGCCTGTGTTTGTTCCTTATGCTTGAGGAGATTGGAATTATATCAGAAAGAAACATCAACCTGAGAGAAGTTTTATTAGCTAAGTGAAAATTTTGTGTGAAGTGTATAATAATATTATTTTGTAGGTGTAGTGGGTGTAGCATTATTGATTATGTCAGATTTCAAAGCTAGAGCAGAGCTATACTCATATAAAACCCTTTACTTCCCTCCACCTTATCATATATAACTTTATCATTTTATTGGGTTCATCTTTCTTTTCATTAAACTGAAAATTTTAAGAGCAGGACTGTGACATATACTAAAAGAACACATGGAATAATTACATTTGTTTAATTTTACTTATGACTATGAAAATTAAAAATAAATAGAATTTCTGCCTGACAACAAACCACCACAAACAGAAATCAGAAGCAAAGTGACAGACGAAAGGAAAAAAACTGTTACTCTTATCAAAAGCAAACAGCTAAAATCTACAATAAATAAAATGCTCCCGCAAAATGGTAAGAAAAGACCAAAAACCATAGAAAAGAGGCAAAGAATATCAGAAAAGTCACAGAAAGTCAGTTGCATATGACTCAACATATAAAAGCAAGGCTAACTTCAGTCAATATTTGTGAATGGCAATTAAATTTACCCTGAGATAGCATTTTTCACTTTGCAAAATGACCAAATCCCAAAATAGAATATGGATGGAGGGTAACTCGATAGTTTTTATAAATATTCAAGGACACATACCTTTGACTGAGCAATTCCAGTTTAGTAAGTTGGCCTACAGATACACTCACGTGTGTGCAAAATGGTGTCTATAGAGGTTACTGGTTGCAGCACTGATTATAATGGTAAAAGACTGGAGATAGACTCAATGTCTATCAGTAGGAGGCTGGTGAATTAAATTATGATAGCCTCACATGATGGAAAATAATATATTTGTAAAAAGGGGGAAAAAGGAAGCTCTTTATACATTGTTTGGAAGGATTTCTAAGCATACTATTAAGTGAAAAAAGAAATGTACAGAAAAACATAGATAGTGTGCTCTTATTTGTGTTTAAAAAAGAGAGGAAAATAATAGACATTTTTATTAGATTGCATGCACATAATATTATTGGAGCTCTAGATTCTAGTTGTGCTGTGGTATTAAAATATGTCTCTATCTCTTTGAAAGCAGTAAGATACCTATTTCTTTTCTTAACGTATGGTCTTACTTAAAATGGCTTGGCTTTCTCAGTAGAAGAGAATCAATTTCTGAGGAAAAGGATTATCATCTAAAAACAATACCTCAAAGGCATGTGAATCAATTCATTCAAATATTTCCTAAAGGTAGGCTGGTATAACAAGGGTTGTAATCAGATAATTAATAATGTTTAAAGAGTGCTTAGCAATTTACATAGCAATGTGATCTAAATCACCTACTTTGATACAATGGCCGTGTGAGGCAAGTTAGAAACATAGTTCATGTGTGTCCGTGGGGGAAACATTTAGAAAATTTTATTATGCTAACACTTAGTTTGTTTTACACAAGAAAGTCCCTAGTAGGTATATCTTCCTGTTGAATTTTTTCTTGGTCCTTTGATTAATATGAGATTTAGCTTTGTATAATAGACACCATGGATCTGAACTAACAATATCTTTATAACCCCTAACATTGGTGCTTCTTTTTCTCCAATGATATAATGATACAAACAATAAATGAAATAAAATAGAATTATATAAAACATTAAATAATATTAATATTTTAAAAGGATCAATCAAAACTAGAAAAGATTCATTGCCAAAATTTAAAATAGCTGGGACCTACATAAAGAGAGTAATATTCCCTGAATCCCAATAATGACTTAGGAGGAACACAGAATTTAAATAGTGCGTGTTAATTATCAAATGAATGTCAACTGTCCAGATCAGATGTCAGAGTCTAACAGAGTGATTACTTAAACATATTAAATCCAGTCACACTGTGACATTTCCTAAACCATCTATGACCTCCCATTGTCACAGGATGCTCTTAGCATGACTGATAATGCTCTTCATCATCTAATTCCTCTCTAGCTATCTAGTCTCATCTCTTGCTATTCCCCATTTTATAATTCTAAGACTTTGCACTCAGAACATTTTTCGATATCCAAAATTTCTCTCTTTTGTCTCCTATTTTTTCGAGGTACCTGTCCCTCTCCTCGGGATACTTGACCCCACACCTCACCTCTGTAATTATCATTCATTCTTCAAGTCTCAGGTTGGTGTCACTTCTACTGGGAAATGTTCTTTGATCACCAAGTCCATGTTAGGTAAATCTCTAATATTTTTCTATATGAATGCACTTCCTTTTTCATTAGCATATAATACTGTTCATTGTCTCTGTCCTCCAATTAACTGTAAGCTCTATAAAGTCAAGAATAATGATGATCTTGTAACTGTTCAACCTAAGACCCTGAAACACTGAAGATAATCATTAAACACATATTTCTGAAATCACCCCTATTTCTGAAAGTATGTTTTGGAAAACTGTACATATACACTACTCACAGAAATGTGACATGTATAGCCTTTTATAAAGCAAAATGGAACAATATATATGTTCCAATATATATGTGGAATAAGCAAAATGGGACAATATATGGAAAAATATATATGTGTACCCACATATGTATATACACATACACAATATTTATGTGTGTGTGTGTGCATATATAAATACATATATAAAATCCTGAAGGCAGTGAACCTATCTACTAAAATAAAGCCACCAGTAGGTAAGCTTATGAAAAAAGGTTGCTTCTTGCTTCAAACAAAAAAACGTAAAAAAAAAGTGGGATTCCCATTAATAGAGGAATTGTTCAATAAATGACTTTATATCTGTGCCATGAAATATCAGCTGACACTAATAAAAATTTGTAAGAACCACTCCAGTTGACTGGGAAGTATTTCACAAGATATTGTTAAGAAAAAAAGCAAGGTTCAGAAAAATGTGCATTATCTCATATTTGTAAAGCAATGACTAAAAACAGTGCATATATGTGTGTGTACATAGAGAAAGAGAGAGAGGAAGGGAGAGAGAGAGATGGATACCTATTAGATATACTTACATTACTTATGATATTACATAAGCATATATAGTATGTATGTATGTCTGGGGAAGGGCGTGGGAGTGTATATTAAATAGGAATAGAGAATATTAAGAAAGAATATTTTCTAGGTTGGCAAGTTGAATTCACTGGTGAACTAAAGCAGACTGGTAAGGATAGAGGTTGGAAGGAGAGGAGCCAAGCAATAAAGAAAAAAACACTGTCCTCCAAAGTGTATGTATAATATAATCATATTTATCCTTTGTTCATAAACACTCTTTGTGTATTTTTATATGTAAAATAAAACTTTGAAAAATAAAGACACTAAGGTCTTATGACTCTTTGTTAGCCATATGCACCAATACTTAAGTATGTACCATGGGGTAAATAACATATTTGGCCCTCATTGCCCCAAGTAGGTCTAAGAATGACCACTGACATTTGTCTTCCAAAATCTGCAGAGACAGAGAAAAAAATCTCAGTTCTACTTGTTTCCCTTCATAGTAGCCAATAAATTCTTACATTGAGGATATTAAAGGTGTGCAGACAGGCTGATGTCGCTGGTGGACTTAACGTTTAGACTGGAGAGAAAGGAAAAGGAAGAAGAGAGAGACCTGAAGCTCTAAGTAAATGCATCTATTTTGAGCACTAGACTGGTGCCTAAATAAATAAATGTGAAAAAGATGGCTTTTCAGAATTAGATCAAATATAGAATAAATATTTGATTAAATATCAAATAAAGATCAAATGTAGGTGGCAAAAAGAATATTGGAATGTAACCTATTTTGCATTAGTTTCTGTGTGTGTTTGTGAGAGGAAAATTGGCCCTGAGCAAACATCTGTTGCCAGTCTTCCTCTTTTTGCTTGAAGAAGATTGTTGCTGAGCTAACATCTATGCCAATCTTCCTCTACTTTATGTGAGACGCCGCCACAGTGTGGCTTGACAAGCAGTGCTAGGCCTCTGCCTGGGATACAAACCCACAGACCCTGAGGTACTGAAACAGAACCTGCAAACCCAGCCACTACACCACTGGGCTGACCCCTGTATTGTGTTTTTTTGCATCAAACTATTTGTTTTAACTTTTGTTACTAATTTGATACCCATATCACTATATTGTTTTTGTTACTCGTAACATTTAAAACCAGATATCAATTGCATATGTCTACTCCATACTTGATAAGAACATAGCTATTTTTGTTTGTTTGTTTTTAATATAAGATACAACCACATGTATGAGACACAGGGAGGAAAGTTAATTATGCTGGGGTTGGCAAAAAGTGTTATAGGTAGCTTCATAGAAGAGAAAATATTTGAGCAGGGCATTATAGGAAGCAAGAGTAAGGAAAATAGAGGGTCAAATATACATGCACATGCTCATGAAGGCAGGGACCACATATCTCCAACGTGTGGCAGAGTGTCTAGTGAATAACAACTTTCAAGAAATACTTGTTGACAGGGCCAGCCAGTGGGATAGTGGTTAAGTTTGTGCATTCCACTTCTGTGGCTGTGGGTTCACAGGTTCGGATCCTGGGTGTGGACCTAACACCGCTCGTCAAGACACTCTATGGTGGCATCCCACATACAAAATCGAGGAAGACTGGCAAGAAATGTTAGCTCAGGGCCAATCTTCCTCAAAAAATAAAATGCTTGTTGAATAGATAATTGAATGAATAACTTCATAGATCAAAATAACATTCTGGTAATTCAGAATATAGTATTTAGACCAGTCCTACAAGTTAGGAGATACTGATTGTTACATACTGAATGAAATACGAAGACTTAATAACAAGAAAGTTCTTAGCCTCTTTTTACAACCTGTTTACTAATTTCTTTTAGCCAAAACTGATGTATGGAGGAGTGTTCCAGAAGAGACTGGAAAAGAAGTTGAGGGCTGCTTAAAGCCTTCAAATGTCATACTAAGAAGTTTCACTTCATCCTTTAGGAAGGAAACAGAGATGTAATGCAAATTTTAAAATAGGGAATTGCTACCCAGACTTGCTGTTTTAGAAAAACAAGTGGCAGCAATTAAAAGGATCTATGATATGGCAGAGTACAGGTGGCAAAGAGATGGATAAATTATTTATTTTTTATTTATTTATTTTTTACTATTTTTAAAGATCGGCACCTGAGCTAACAACTGTTGCCAATCTTTTTTTTTTCTTTCTGCTTTTTCTCCCCAAATCCCCCCAGTATATAGTTGTATATTGTAGTTGTGGGTCCTTCTAGTTGTAGTACGTGGGACGCCGCCTCAACGTGGCCTGACAAGCAGTGCCATAACCGTGCCCAGGATCCGAACCAGAGAAACCCTGGGCCGCCGTAGCAGAGCACTCGAACTTAACCACTTGGCCACGGGGCCGGCCCTGATAAATTATTGAAATAATGCAGAAATGGGATGATAAGAATCTGAATCAAGGAGTCAACAGTGGGATTAGGAAAGAAAAGATAAATTTGAGAAATGGCTTAGAGGAAGAATCATATAAAGGGTATACAATAAAAGAGGAGTAAATTTGATTGTTATTATTACCCATTTACTTTGATAGTGGATAACTTTGAAATGTTACCAAGACATTTAGATGCATGTGTCTAATAAACAAATGGAAACACAGGCCTAGATTTTAGGCAAGAGGTATTGCTAGAAAGACAGATTTGAAATTATGACGAATATAGGTGATAGTTTCAATTATGGAAGAGAATAAGATCACACATAAATAACAAAGCTTAAGCACACAGATCTGGGAACAAAGAAAGTAATCTGAACTCCTTGACAGGACTCCTTAGAAATTTCAATTTGTAGTTCATCAGTGTTCTATTATGTTGTATTTATTTATTTTAATCTTAGAAAGGAATACATTAGTATCTCCATATTGATCTATGCATCTGAATATATTTTATGTCACTTAATATGTCAGCATATTTAGTAAAAAATCTATCTGTCCCTTAAATAGAAAAATAAATTCCCTAATGAGCAACAATTATTACTTCTTTGCTCTACTGCATCCTTGCTGTTTTGTGACTTGATTCTGGTTGACCAGATTTTACCTACATACTTCCATAACTTACAATCATACAAAAGTGCAGATTGAAATAAAAACAATGAAGTATATGTTTCACTATTAAGCATATTGGATACAGATTTTTATATAAGATTATCAACCTTTTTATAACCTTAAGATTGGATTACAAGACATTTTAAATTTACTTTGAGGCATTTGCAAGATATAATGCATAAAGCTTTTTTTATAATCACCTATTTTACCTTCAGGTAAATGCCTAATTAAGGAGGTTATAGATAGGGAAGGGAGAATATAAAGTCCAATGCCCTGCTATCTTTTTAGCCTCCTGTAGTTTTTCTTCTGATCCATTACGAAGTGGGCATGAAGAGGAAAAAGCCTGCACTCGGAAGAATTCATTTCAATATAGCAGAAGATAAAAGGAATCAGAAAAGATGTCATTACTCTTGAAGAATACTTATACATGGCCCTTGGCCTAAATATGAAGAGGGGATGATATCTCAACCTCTGACTTAAATATCCCTGCCAGTTACCTGTATCTTTTCACAGGTATTTTAAGATGTTAATTGAATTCTACGTATTCCTACATCTTGTAGTTTTTCAGGATTTTCTTTTACTTTAAAAGTTATCCCATCTGTTAGGAGTTCAGCTGAGCTGAGAGACAGAGGGCAAAACTGCCAGATGTCAGAGTAACCAACCAAAGCAACAAGAGAAAAAATAAACGAGTTAAGCTTTTAATGTGATGGCATAAGCAAGAGTCTAAAAGCAAAGAAAATGCCAACTCCTCCAGTTTTATTTTCCCCATGCAAAAGTGCACGAATTGAGGGTCAGATGGAGCAGAATCAGACATAGGAGTCGTCTCACTGTTGAGGGAGCCCCAATAAAAGGCTCTGCTAGTTTTATGGACTCTGGAGTAGAGGTGGAACAAGGGGGAAGGCTAGGAGTGGAGAAGTACTGGGTACTGAGTCAGAGTTGAGTAATGTATCTTCCAGGTTTCTCTTCCTCTGCCCTTAAGAAGGACTCTGTAAAGGCACCTGAAGAAGACCTCTGCCCAAGGCCTAAGACAAGGAGGGGGGCTACGTCCCAAGATTGGTGTGCTTTGCAAGGCAGCTTCCCCAGTGAGGTTCCCCTGGTAGAGCTTTTACAGTGACTACGATGAGGCTGAAAATCGCACATAGGTTTCTAACTAGGAGCCAGACTCTTCGCCATCTCTACTTTTCTAGAAAGATATCCCAAAACCATTCTTTGATTTCTTTGGTATGAAACCAAGAGGCTATAATTAGGCCAGAGTTTTAATGTACGTTTAACTGAGTCCAACATATTGACTATTAAGTTCCACCTTTTCTTGAACACTAAAAGTTATACATCTTGTAAATAGTTTTTTTATTAAAGTTTCAGATATGACATACATATGCCAAGGTCACTTTTTATATCAATCAATGTGTGGTTAATCAATAAAAAATTACAGATCAGCTACTTTATCCATTCTGGGTTTTTTTTATGCTTCTCATTTCTTTTCAAGGGACAAGTCAAGTTCAAATAGATCCTGAATACTTCTATTCTAGCATCCACTTAAGGCATGAACTTTAGATTGAAAGTTATAGCATGATATCAATTTGTGGGAAACTTATAATAGTCTACTATTCAATTAAAGTAGACTAAGGTAAGATAAGAGTGATTGCAAAATTGCTTGGATTGCTGATTTGTGCAGGCACATTGCCATGTCTACTCTTAGTGGGTTTTCCCACGACAGTATTTACCATATGGCTTCTAAGTAGGGGAATTGAACAGTAACGTCACAAACTAGCATATATGGCATATTTTCTGTATCTTTTGTTATTGCATTGTATTCCCTTTTGTCCTGTTAAAAGATAAACTGAGGCTTACTAAAATTTTTAAGTTTATTTGAGCAAAAATTAACTCAAATCGGGCAACACCAAACCAGAAGTGGTTAGGAATGCTCCACCAACAGGAGCTAGGGAAACACTTTCACAGAGAAGAGGTAGAAGCAAAGCAAGGAAATGATTTGATTGGCTATAGCTTAAGTGATGCATTATTTGGAAAAGTCTGGTTAGCTGTTTGATTGGTTGTCTTTAAGTTCTGATTTCCTAACTTTGAGGCATTTACAGCCTTAGGTTTTGATTGCTTATGTAGGCTTCTAAGAAGTTAGAAACACCTCAGTTTAATGGCCTGCTTAATTAATTTAAGCATCTCAATGAACACTTTTAATTTTGAATTAAATTTTACCTATTTTTTTTTTCCTTTTTCTGAGGAAGATTCACTCTGGGCTAACATCTGTGCCAATCAACCTCTATTTTGTACATGAGATACCACCACAGCATTGCTGGTGAGTGGAGTAGGTTCGTGCCCAGGATCCAAACCCACAAACCTGGGCTGCTGAAGTGGAGCATACAGAACTTTAACCACCCAGCCATGGGGCAGGGACCCCTCATTTTTAATTGTGATTTAATTCCTGCTTTCTGTCAGTTTGCAATTGCCTAAACCATCTTCATCCATCCCTTTATTTACACCCTGCTACTAGGATTTCCATGTTTCTAGCAGAACCTTAGTAGCTGGAGTTTGTGTAATTAACACAATCTTAAAGCCTGGGTCTTTTAACAGGAAAATCAACACCTTTAAAAACATCATTAATTGATAATGTTTTATGTCCTTCTATATTATTGTGTTTTTACTATGTTTTTTACTTTTTTGTTGTCACTTCTTAATTACAAATAACTTTTTTTTTTAGATTGCACTAGATTCTCTTCATTTCCTTTTCCTTCCTGACCCATTAATTTGGAAGTTCCATAATTCTTTCCAGTGCACCAGTGTTTATCTTCTGATTTAACGTGAATGCCTTAGAAGACGGCATTTAAGGTAAAGGCTTATATGCTAACACCATTGATGAGTACAATCTTAGGGATACAGGATTAAGAAAAAAAAAGGAATGAGACAGGGAATGAAGGGGTACATGGCTGAGCAGCTCCTTGACAAGTGTTGGAAGGGAGGATGTATCCTCTCCCAAATTTTATTGTCAAAGTTTGTTCTGTAAGGTGTCAACTCATCAGCAGTCCTGAGATCTTCAAGGGGTGCTGTACAGGCCTGAAGACAGGGGCTAGAGGCAGGCAGCCTGGATGCAAGGCAAGACACTGGGACCAGACACGGGAGGTGCCCAGAGCTACTAGTGCAGTGGCCCCTCCTCCCCAATCCCCACACCCCATCAGTACATAGCAGCAGCTGCAGCAAACTGGCTCTACCACCCTAAACCATCATCAAGACTGCTTTGGCAGGAAAACGAGGCAGGTGCACCGACCTGGGGTAGTACTAAAACAAATTGTTACATCTCCCCATCCTAAACAGTCCTACTTCACCAGTCCCATATTTAAATTAAATAGTAACTATGAATCCAACACAGAAATGTTTAACCTCCTCAATCCCCTCTTCCATGTTACCAAATCTTTAGAATATTTCTATTTTTCCATTCTGCCTCCCCCCACTCTCCCTCCAACCTGAGTATTTTTAAAGGAGCAAGAATTTTTCCCAACACCTCTTTTGTTTGCCTAATCCTTGTATTACAAATTCAAAGCCACATAATTGTCATATATTTATATGTAACTACGTAATCCTAATATTATTAATTTATTTTAATTTGTGTCCTAATATTAATTTCTCAGTTTCTACTTCTGCGTCTCCTATATTGTTCATTGTTTGCAGCAGTTTCTCAAGTACTTTCCTCAAATTGGGTAAATGAAGATATGCTCTATGTTTGTGCATTATCGCCTTTATACTGTCTGTAGCTCAGTGAGATTTTCAAATGAAGAGCTCACTTGATTTGGATGGAATTTTTTCTTTATTATTTCTCCTCTATGTTTCTGTTCTCCTTTTAGAACTTCAGTTATTCACACAGGTGCTCTCTGGATCTAGCTTCTAAAGCAGAGCTCCCAACCTCTTTCATTTCTTTTTCACAGCAGCAGTGGCAAATGAAGTAGGCTGCTCATGGTAGCAGTCTGGGCACCTGAGCCACCAGAGGCCCATCACAGCTGACCCACTGCTTGTGGGGAGTCAATATTTCAGCACATGTGTACCCCATCAGCTGCTCCACAATGTGGCAAAGACCAACAGTTGGGAGATTCTGCTCTAAAGTTCTTTACTCATGATTTTCATACTTCATATTTCTTTCACATTGGTGACATTTCTTCCTCAACAGTAATCATAGTCTTTTTTCGTTTGTTTGTATAATGATTTATTTTAATTTGGAATTCATATTTTCTGATTCCTGAAGGATTTTGGAGGAAGGGTTGAGTATAAGTGCCTCTCTTTGAATGTTATTAATATTTTTCTGGAAATTCTCCTCTGCTTCTTTCATCACTTCTGCCTCAGCAGGTCCCACTTGTGTAGGTTTCTGACTTGGTCTTCATCCCTCAAGTTACTTTGATTATGATTGCTACTTTTCTTTTGCTTATTCACAATTTGGGATCCCACAGCACTCATACAGGTTGGACTGTCGGGGTCTCTCAAGCAGCGGCAAACCGACAAGTGGAGGGGGCCACATGCTTTTGTTCTAGTTGGTCAGGCGAACTCTTAGCTCTCTGCTGAGACACAGAGGCACCTCTCAGGCCTTCCCTTTGCAGTCAGCACACAGGCAGTCACACAGACCACTTCACCCCAGTGTGTCCCCGCTGCAAATCTACTAGGTCTGGAGGGCCAAGTAGGTCTTTCTTACACCCATGTGCAGCAGGTTGCATGCAAACATCTGCAGCACCTTAGGAAGAGCTTCAAACATGCTCATTTCACATCAGCTTTCATCTCTGATGCCAGAGATCAGTTTAACTTTTTTCAGTGAAACCTCTTCTCTGGGGCTTTGCCGTATTATACTATTTCATTTCAAGAAGTCTTGTCCCAAGTAACCAATAGTTTCTTCCTCACATAAGGATGATGGATAGATTCTCTTCATAAGTTCAAAATCTAGAAAGGGAGTTTAAAAGTAAATAAATGATTGAATTATAGTGGGAAATGTATAATAGAAACCTGCACAAGAAACAGAGGAGTAATTGGTTCTGAGGATGGGTCAGAGAAATGTCTCTTCATAAAATGGCCTCTAAACTGGGTTTTGAAGAATAACTAGGATTTTTTAGGAATATGATTAAGTGATATTAATATTAAGTAACAATGACATTAATATTAAATATTATATTTAAGATGATAGGAAACCATCAAACATAGATATCATTTATGTAGCAAATAATGTGGCAAATAATATCTATCTCAGTTAAGGTGTATTCTGTTTAACAGTATACTTTAAAAAGTTATTGCATTTCTATTCATTGACTAATATAGCAAATAATTTTACAGTAAGTAACCAGCCACTATAAAGCTGACAATTTATAATTATCTAACTATATGGAAATTTTGTACAGTAGGCAGAAATACTGTAAATTTCCTTCTGCAGATTTCTATATAATCTATAAAATGATAATTATATGAATTATAATAATAAGTGCATCACTAGATATTCTTCCATACTAACACTCTGACTGATAATAAGGATTATGGGTTGTTTCTATTATCTTTAGGCTACTTTGATAGTTCTGTAAATATTTTAATAAATTTCAATTGTTTGGCCTTGAGTAACTACATTAACTGGCAAAATTATTCTTACACTGAACAGATCAATAGATAAATTATAGATTAAATTCACAGAACATATTTAATTGGTAGTTTCTCCTCTTATCACTTGGTGCTTGTTATCTTGTTCATTCTAAAAATGAGAAATTATTCTTGCAAATTACACAGCTGATCCTATTCCCTCTTTGATACAACTGTGGTTCTGAATAAAGAGGAGTAACTATAGTAAATATGAATGGGAAGTGACAATGTGGCATAGGGTGACCTGATTCCGTATATGTTTATAGACCTATAAAGTCTAAGATGTAGTTTCTTGGTTATTTTCATTATCCCAGACTAGACAGAGGAGAAATTATCTTTAGTGTGCTGTTTCAGAGCATGAATCACACTTTACAAGCCATTCTTGTCAGCTTATAATGTAAACTAATTTTCTAATAAGACACTGTGTCCTTCCATATAGTTCAGTGAAGTGCATAGTGGTTTGAGCATTAATAGAAAACGATTATCTTTTCTTGAGGTGACCTTTTAACCCAAACAGCAGTCCAAGTTCATCTGTATATTTTACTGGTACGTCTATTAACATTGTTTTCAAGAAGTAGAGAGAATTACACAAAGCATTATTGAGCCAGATTTCCATTATAAAATAACAACAAACAATCCTCACAGTATAAATAGTCTTTGACTGCCTAGAGAGCGAATGTGAATGATGGGAGGTGAGGTAGCATCTATCTCACCCAGAACACCTGTCTATGCTGTGTAAATACAATAATAGGGCTTTATATTTCTCTTTGTTTTCTATTTTTTAAAGGCGAGCCCTTTGTAGTTCCTTGAAAACAATGACACTACCCCTCAGTGTATTTGACAAGGAAAATAACTTGTACTCATATATTTTAATTTTATCCTCCATGTTTTCATATAATCCAATTTGCTACAGGTCAGAGAGCTTCTCTTGTTTGTGGGAAATGTAGTTTGAGTCAATACACACACACACACACACACACACATACTTACATGACGTTTGAACTCAGCTAGATATAGTAAGAGGAAATAGGATATCTAAACAGCATTTGGGGAATGTAAAACTTAACCTAAATAACACTAGAATTAAATGTAAATGAGTTTTTTAAAGTGCTTGTTATAGTTTATTCTCTTAAATATTTCAACATATTCTTTAAGATTTTATGTGACCTATTACTTTTATTTAAACCCCATTTTCTTAAATATAGGAACCTGTTCCCAGACCTTTACTGTTTTACTACAAATTCGTAAAGTGCCTAAATGATCTTCAGTGAATTCTTTTGGGCTGTTATGTCACCATATGAATTAGATGACTTCTTGATCTGTTGAAGTCCTGATTTCCACTATCAGGAACACAGAAAGCAGCATGAGGGGAAGAAAAGGAAAATAACATGGTGTTAAATAACTGCATAAAGCATTCATAAAAACAATTTATACTGACATATTGATTGTTTTCAGCTCTTTAACTTTAGAGGGACTTTCCTCCTCTAGGCTTTTATATTTGATTAAAAAGTAGAATTCACATTCTTGCTTATTGACCTCCATCTGCATGCCCCACAGTAATGTGGTTGGATTCCTGAATAAAGACCAGAGCTTTGCTGGATGCCTAGTAATGACAAACCTATTTCAACCCCATTTAATCGGCAGAGGCTTTAGTTTAGTGCATCTGATTATAAATAAGAAATAATTAGATTATTTCACTTAAATACACAGTTTTTTTTCTTCTAAAAATGCTAATTCTCACATACAGTTGTGAAATAGCTTTTGCTGGTTTAGGTTATTCACTTTGTATACATTTGTTCATTTTAGGCAAGATTGAAGCCCTATTATGGCTGCTCAATGCACCTCCCATGTCATGCTATAGTTGTTTGAGAAACTCATTCTAAAAGAAAAAAGACTGTCTGCACAATCCATGCCAAAGAAGCTTTGATAATCAGGCCAATCACCTAATTACAAGTTTGTATTTCTATTCCCACTGAGATGTGCCAATTAAAAGGATTCGACTTTAATTCCAAACAACATATTAGTCCTAATTACTTGATGTGTGCACTGCCTGCTTTGAACTGTTTTAACCCTTGGTGTATTTGTGTGTCTGTGTGTGAGTGTGTGTGTGTGTGTGTGTGTATACATTTAATCCATGGTCTGTAAAGTATTGTGAATTACAAAGTATATCTATAGCTTCAGCTATAGACCATGGTTTCAAAAATGAAGCTTGTTGTACCTTTTCAAAACAAGCTTGTGCCATTATCCAGGTAACTTGAATTATATAAATAACAACTATGGATCATCAGTCTTGAAGGAACTACTTACATTGGTTGTCTCATTCTCTTGTGTTAAAAAAAAATGCATAATACTCTGCTTCAGTTCATGATTGACATCTTTGCCTGAAGCAAATTAAGTCATCTGAAATACTAACAAGATGATTCATGTACATATTGACTAAATTCAGCTTTCAGTATATTTCAAATTAATTCCATCACTGCAGAAAATATTTGTATGCTTTACTTTCATAGCAAGAACTGATTGTCAAGTCAAATTCTAATGGAGAGCTTAAGAAATATAACTATTATATTTCTAAGGTAGTACTTAAAGAAGAACTCCTAGCTTTTCAATTCTCCATCAAATTCAAGTTTTGGTGACTTTTCCCTTTGGCTTAGCGATCAGATGATGACGACGCTGAAGAAGTGAAAATAGTCAGTGAAAGCAGAGGTCAAGTTTCAAGCAAAGACATCAATGTCTCTCAGAGACCTAGAGTCAAAGTGTAGAAAGAATTTGACTATGGGGCAGAGAAGAATAAAGCCCCTAATCAAATGAAATAATGGCTTTAAGATGTGTGAGCTGATGAAAATTGTAGGAATCAGAGCTGGTATTCAGAAGCTAGTTTAAAAGAAATAAAAGGAAAAGAAAGAATATCGGCACCACCCCCCCAACTGTAGACTCCAAAAAAGGAATTTTAAAATTGGAGACACTACTCTCAAATGTGCTTACTATCCAGAGCGTAAGATTTGTTCTTTTAAGACATCTGCTTTCTTATTCTGAACCTTCCCATATTCCACAGTTTATCAGATATAGTTGGGTATCATCTTCTGAAATGTTTGTTTCCAAGTTATAATTTAAAATAGTGTTAAATAACAGGAAAAGGGAAACTAGAAATTGAATACATTTAAACACTGATCATCGAATTAGAACCAGAAAGCATGAATAATACCTTGACAAGAAATACAACACAGGGAACCAGATTCACAAAAGGAAAAGAAGAAAAAATCTGCCTCTTACCACTGCAGATTCTCCCTCTAAACAAGAGATTTCAAAGAAAATTAAGTCCTTCTGTCCTCTATAGAATAGTATAGCCCAGAAAAACAGTAACCCTCTTTATTTCCTGATATAGAAAGCCTCAAGACTAGGTTTGTTACACTTACTTACTTTTGCTTATTATTAAAGATTTACTTTTAGACATCTTAGTACCAGAGCACTATAGATAAAAGACTTGTAGAGGAAGTTCAGAGAAGCATAACAGAAATGATTAAGGGAATATAGGTTTTGACTTATGAAAGAAGATTAAAGAATTGAAGTCTCTATAACTGTGCAAAAGGATGACTAAAAGGTAAGATGATAAAAGCCTACAAATATCTGAAAGGTATAAGAACAGGGAGGACAAAGAATTATCGAGCACTTCACTGAAGAGATTATTAAGGTATGGAATGAGCAAATGGATTGAGTTAAAATGAGAAAATTTGGGCCAAATATCATGAGGAAATAACTCTTCAAATGCTTCCTAGACTCCAGAGAGAATGGGAAGTTTACAACTTAGAAGGTGTTATTCTGCTCAGCTCTTCCCTGCTGTACACAAGCACGCTAATATCAACACATATGCGTGTCAAAAAGAAACACATGAGAGAGGCGTGTTCATAATTGGAATAAGGCAGCCCAGGATTTTTCATTTAATATTTTCATGGTTTTATCTCCAATTTTACAGATGGCTGTATTTACCTCTTACTACATAAGAATTACAATTCTGCGTCTAATAAATTCTATGTCAGCTTATGATGCAGGATGATGAGTAGTACTAAGAAACACAAAATTTCTGGGCTTAAAGGGAAGGCACATCTATTGCTAAAGAGTCAGCATCCTGAAAAAGACTATCAAGCCTCTGCATAAGCCCTTTCCAAATCAGAAATTTTCAAACCCTGAGACTGCCTGTGTTATCTACAGACTTCCCTGTTACACAGGTCCTTCATTTTATGAAGCTCTGTTTCTGCCTCACTCTACTTTGTAATCATAGATCCTAATTCCATTAATTCCACTCTTAAAGTTGCACAAAAATGCATTTAAAGGCAGCTACCATAACATACTCAGACACTCGATAAAACATTCCTATGTCCTTCAATCATTTTTCATATCACATTATTTCAACAGATCCTTCTATTTCATCATTGTCACCTGAATATGTTCTTCTATTTGTTGAGATTTCTCCTTAAATTTAATATCCAGAGTTAACCAAAATACTGTAAATTTATAAGCAAAAACAAGGATGAGCATCACTATCAGTTCATATAAATTATTTCTATTTATGTTACTAGGAGGGTATGGCAACGTAAGACGTAGGCTGTCCTCTTCTGATGAGATAATTAGGATAAATTACAAACGGATGGAACAAAAGTGTAAGATTCTCTTTGACTTTAAATATTGTTGTATGATATGAGGGTTTTGTATTTTGCTACTTTATAAAACCTCTATAAATGATAGAGGATACCCACCTCTCAAACGGCAAAGGAGAAGTTGTAGTAGGAGTTCATCTCTGTTTATTATCCCAGGAAGGTAGGCAACTGGTGAGAGATTTGGGGAAGGCTGAAGAAACTTTTTGTGAGCTAACCAGTTTTTTCTACATCTCCTAAGACAGTAGGCAGGAGGAGCCAGTCTCTACCACTTGTGAATGTACACATGAAAGAGTTTAAAGAAATAGACTGAGCTTAAAGATGATGAAAATTATGAATAATACCTTATTATGTAATTTATCTTGCACTTCAACAACCATGTTGAAAAACTTTAATATTGGTACATATCTCTTAGTGTTCTGCAACCTTTATTTACTGATCTTAATTAATTGAGAACTTAGCAAAAAACATGGAAACTCCCTTGATGGTGGACTAATAACTCACTTAAATGCCCTTATTGAAGGAATTAATGGCTGAATAAAATATCTACATGTCTGCATAAATTCTGATTCAATTTTTTTAAATGCAAATAGAGATTCTTATTCTTATTTCTGTTAAATTTTATTTCATCAAATTCAGTTTATTCTTTCTCTCTCTACATCATTTCTTGATTCTGTCTCTAATAGGAACAAAACATTATCATCTTGAGATTTATTCTAACAAAATTTGGTACATGAGTTTTATAAGTCCTCATTCAAATTATTCAGAAAAAAATGAGTAAGAGAGTTATGATTAAGCTTTATACAATTAGAAACTTTCTTTTTTCCAGGTAGAACATCAGTCAAGAAATTCTGAATATTATTACCAGTAACTAATTATCATTAATCAGCTACTAATCCACCTGGTTGCCCTAACATCTATCACATATAGGAATTATCTACCTATTGTATACGATCTCATGAGATAACTTGTGAAATGAATAAAAGAAATAGTCACACAGTTTCATTCATCCATTGGATAATATTTTTGTTTAAATATTAAAATGAGCAACCCTATGTAATAAATCAAAGAGATTTTATAAACATATTTGTTATAAACATAGAGATCCATAGTTTATACAACGTATTTGTATATATATAGGTCTGTATTTATAGTAAACATATACAGATCCATAACCTATAAATAGGTTATATTACCTATGTATATATAGATAGATAGATACCTATATATCTGTATATATATAACCTATAAATAGGTTATATTCTACATATTCACAAAAAGTTACAAACTTATGCTAATATATAAACAGTAAATTTAGAGCTATGAAATATTCAATTTTCTCATGAGAAGATGAAATAAATAATTACTGCTGCATAATACAGATTAAGAGCATAGAGTTCAAGTGAGGTGTTTAGAATCCTTGTTCTCTCTGCCATAATTAGTAGCTTAGGATAAGTCATTGATTATTCGTGATCTCAGTTTATTCATTGATACAATGAGAAAATTTCATTAGATCATTTCTAAATTATTTTCCTTTCCATATATTCTATGAGATCGAAACTTATTTAAACTACTCAGATGTTGAGTTTCATTCATCTGAAACAGACTGTTTTGAATGAAAAACATTGCTAAGCATCATTGATATTCAATATTTTTAATGTAAATACCGCCATTTTAAAATATGCTATTGTTAGTTCTGCTCAAATGCATTACCATTTCAGAGTCTTGCAGTGTCTTTTTAATTGAATACGGTGAAATTTTAAGTGGCTTAATTTATTATCATTCCTTGAAACTTGACTACTTTATTTTTATATCCACCATGGTTTTCCTTTTTCTCTTTTTTTCTGCAATGGACTCTGAAATACTCAAACTTTAAATCCCTTTGGCTTGAGAAAATGATATTTATCAAGTACTGAATTGTATTATTCCACCAATACTATCTCAATTGCAAAAATGTCACACCATCTTGACTTCCTAAATGAAATGAGATATATTTGCTTTTGCTGAAATCTCTCTTCAAGTAAATAACCTAGAAAAATGCATGAAAATGTGGAATGGTATATGTAACATAATCATGAATTTCCCTCTGTCTAATCAGCTCTATAGACTTTGGAGAAATGCAAACTGACACTGGCTGATTCTTACTCAGCCCCTTGAAGACTCCTTCCTACCACAATGACGTTTTGATGTTATTCATCATTGTGCTTATTTTGTAGGCAGCTTAGTTTCTAAATAACACGACAATGTCCTTTGAAAGACTACAAAGTTTCAAGCTTATTTGCTTGCTTACATTCTCCCTGTTCTTCTCTACCTTAACAACACAAACTTTAAACCATATCCTTAAGCAATACTAAGAAAGTGGACATCTCTGCAGCTGATTGTGACATTCTGAGTTACTATAATCTCCAATCAAAAACTTGTACATTGAATGACATCAGAAAGATGGCAGAATAGAAAGTCTCCCACTGGTATCCTCTCTTAGCAACAATAATTTGAAAGCCACTCATGGACAAAAGTGATTTTGTGGGAGCTTTGAGAGCCAGAAACCCCAGTGGAGACTAAGAATGAGGAGGATTGTTTTGAGAAGGCAGGCCATGCCCAGGTGACAGAACCACCAACCATGGTCCCAGCCACAGGCCCAGAAACAGCCCCATACCCCTGTATACTCAGCTATAGTCCTGTTTAGCCTGAGTCCTGCCACCAGCACCATCTGTCAAGGGATCTACAGGAGTCACACCTGACCATGCCACAGGTAACAGGCTGTAGTGCCACTAGCCTGCATGTCCTTTAACAGCCATGTGTCCTTTTGGCCCCAATCTGGGAAAGACACCAACTGTCTGGGAAGGGCCCCCAGCTGCTGAGATTTATAATGATCCAGGCCAGCTCAGATCTTACCTTATCTCACTCAAAGAACATCATCTGTTAAAGAAACACAGAGCCCTTCCACATGAGCTACCATTCCTGGGAATGCTGTCTATACCAGGGACAGCCTCTCTTGGCAAGCATATACCCTTTGTGCCCCTGCCTATATAAGCAAACCCCTCCCCACCTGTGGTTGTGGGTGCACACTTCCATCCAGCCAGCTGCCACTGAACATTTCCTGTAACTCCCAATAAACCCCTATGTCTCATTTGCAGTCTCCAGGTCTTTTCTTTGGTCTCTCCACAACCTATCCTGCACTGCTTACTCAACTGGGCATGTGGCAGACAAGGGCCCTCCAATCTTGGTCCCAATTGTAGACCCTGAAGTGGCCTGAGGCCTGGCCCCAGCCATTCTTGATCACCAGTCATACCCTCATACTCACCCAGGGACTAGCCAGGAGGCATGCTTATTCATGCCCCAAGGCAGGCTCTCTGACCTCAATCCTTTCCAAAGCCTATCAGCCATGGGCTGAGAACACTGCTACCCACCCAGGCACCCACCAGGAGACACACCCAGGGGCAGGCCCACCAAGCTCAGTCAAACTATGGAACTTAAAACAGCCCTGTAACCCAGCTCATGGTTGCATCTAGATGGCAGTCCTGCCTCTCCAGGGACCCACTGGGCAACATGCTGATCTGTGTCCCCAGAGGCAGGCTATCTCAGTTCCAAGAGTGAATGCTGAAGCAGCCCTGTGACAGTTCTAGCCCTTTTCAGTTATGGTCCAGGGCCAATCTTACCCACCCAAGGACATGCCCTGTTTGGAGCCCTCCCAGAGAACTGTTGGGAGCCACACCCAATCATGTACCTGGTAATGGGCCCATTATTTGCAAACCTCAAAGTGGATACTTCTCTCAGTGTCATCTCTACTGGAAGTCTTGTCCACTCAAGGACCAGGCAGGATCCATACCTGCCCAAGGCCCTGGAAACAGGCCCTCCAAACACAGACTCTACTGTAGACACAGCAGAAGCCATGAGATCTGGTTCAATTAGAGTCCTAGAGATGATTATATCAGCCCAGGGGCCTAACAGAAGATCTTTACCTGCCAAAACCAGTCTGTAATGACTGGAAGAGGTGTTTGCTCCTTCAAATGTAAAGACACCAACACAAGGCTGCTTGGGTAACAAAGAATCAGGCAAACGTGATGGTAACAAAGGAAACTAATAAAGCTCCAGTACATGATCTCAGAGAAATGGAGATCTACTAAGTGCCTGACAAAGAATTGAAAATAATCATGTTAAAGAAGTTCAAGGAGATGTAATACAACACAGATACACAAGTAAACAAAATCAGGAAAATGGAATAAGAATATGAGATGTTTAATAAATAGAAACATGAAAAAGAATCAAACAGAATTCAGGAGCTGAAAAATACAATGACAAAACTGAAAAATTCAATAGGGAGCTTCCACAGCACACTCAATCATGCACAAGAAATAATAAGTGAACTCAAAGACAAGCCATTGGAAATTAGTTATTTATAGGAACAAAAACATGAAATAAAATGAAGAAAGAATATTATCAAAAGATACTATCAAAAGGACAAATTTATACACATTATGGGAGTCTAGGAACTAGAATACAGAGTGAGGATAGAAAGAATATTTTAAGAAATAATGGCTGAAAACTTCCCAAATCTTGGGAGGGATATGGACATGGAGACACATGAAGTTAAAAGGACCAAAGCAAGAGTAATCCAAAGATAATCTCAAGAAACATTATAATCAAATTGTCAAAAGTCAAAGAAAAAGGGAGAATTTTGAAAGCAGCAAGAGAAAAGAGACTTATCACATGCAATGGAACTACTCCCCACACACCTAGGATTTACCAGCAGATTTCTCAGGAGAAACATTGCAGGACAGAAGGTAGTGAGATGATATATTCAAAGTGCTCAAAAAGAAAAACCTGCCAACCAAGAATACTATACCTGACAAAGATATCCTTCAGAAATGAAGAAAGATGAAGACTCTCAGACAAACAGAAGCTGAGAAGTTCATCATCACTAGACCTGTCTTACAAGCAATGCCAAAGGAAGTTCTTCAAGTTGAAACAAAAAGGCCACTAAGTATCAGCATGAAAACATATGAAATTATAAAACCCACATATAAAGGTAAATATATAATCAAATTAAAAAACTCTAGTGCTGTGATGGTGGTACATAAAACATTTTTAACTCTAGAATAAAAGTTAAAAGACAAAATATTAAAAGCAACTATAGCTATACTAATTTGTTAATGGATACAAAATATAAAAAAATATAAAATGTGACATCAAAAAAAAAAACAAGCGTGAGGGAGAGAGTAAATATGTAGAAACTTTTTGTTTGTTCATTTGTTTTTTGTAATTGAAGTTAAGTTGTTACCAGCTTAAAATAAACTGTTAGAACTGTAAGATGTTTTATGTAAACCTCATGGTAATCACAAAGAAAGACCTCTAGTAGACAGATGAAAGAGAAAGAGAAAAATCAAAGTATGCCACTACCAAAAAAAATCAACATATCACAAAGAAAGATTACAAAAGAGGAAGAAAGAAACAAAGGAATGACAAAACAGCTAGAAAACAGTTCACAAAATGGCAATAGTAAGTCTTTACCTAGCAATAATTACTTTAAATGTAAATGGATTAAATTCTCCAAAAAAAAGATATAGAGTGCTGTAATGGATAAAACAAACAGGATCTAATAATATGTTACCTACAAGAGACTCACTTTAATTTTAAGAATACACATAGGCTGAAATTGAAGGAATGGTAAATATTTTTTCCTAATTGTAACCAAAATAGAGCAGAGGTGGCAATCCTTATATTAGACAAAATAGACTTTCAGTCAAATGAGTTCCAAGAAACAAAGAAGATCACTATACAATGATAAATGGGTCAATTCATCAATAAGACACCACAATTGTAAATATAAATGCACCCAATATTTGAGCACCTAAATATATAAAGACAACATTAATAGAACTGAAGAGAGAAATAGACAGCAATACAATAATAGAAGAATACTTCAGTACCCCTCTTTCACCATTGTTTAAATCATCCAGACAGAAAATCAGTAAACAACAGACACGAATAACACGATAGAACGAATAGACCTAATAGGCATATGGAACAATCCATCCAACAGCATCAGAATACACATTCTTCTCAAATGGACATGGAACTTTCTCCAGGATAGATCACATACTGGGCCACCAAACAGACCTTAACAAATCTTAAAAGACTGAAATCATATCAAGTATTGTTTCCTTCCACAATAGCATGAAACTAGAAGTCAATAACAGGAAGGAAATTGGCAAATTCATATGTATGATATATATGTGGAAATTAACATACTCTCAAAAAACCAAAGAAGAAATCAAAAGGGAAATCAAAAAGTATCTTGAGATAAATGAAAATGGAAATAAAACACACCAAAACATGGGATGCAGCAAAAGCAGTTCTAAGAGGGAAGTTTATATCAATAATGACCAACATTAAGAAAATATAAAGGGGCATGGCCAAGTGATTAAGTTTGTGCACTCAACTTCAGTGGCCCAGGGTTTCACCAGTTTGGATCCTGGGTATGGACCTAACACTGCTTATCAGGCCATGCTGAGGCAGCATCCCACATAGCAGAACTAGAAGGACCTACAACTAGAATATACAACTATGTACTGGGGGGAGCTTTGGGGAGAGGAAGAAGAAGAAGAAGAAAACAAAGATTGGCAACAGGTGTTAGCTCAGGGCCAATCTTAAAAAAAGAAAAAAGAAAGACTCAAACAACCTAACATCACACCTCAAGGAAATAGAAGAAAAGAACAAACTCAGCCCAAAAGTAGCATACCAAAAGAAATAATAAAGATTATGGCAAAAATAAATGACTTAGAGATTAGAAAGACAGTAAAAAAGATCAACAAAACGAAGAATTGGTTTTTTGAAAAGGTAAATTTTCAAACCTTTCGCTACATTAACTAACAGAAAGAGAGAGGACACAAATAAATAAAATAGTACTTGAAAGAGGAGACATTATAACTGACACCACAAAAATAGAAAGGATCATAGAGATTACTATGAACAATTATACACCAACAAATTGAATAACCTTGAAGACATAGATAAATTCCTGGAAACATACAAACTACTAAGTCGGAATCATGAAGAGAGAGAAAATCTGAGCAGACTAATAAACAAGTAGGAATATTGAAGAAGTAAATGAAAACCTCTAACAAAGAAAAGTCCAGAACTTGCTGGCTTCACAAATGAATTCTCAACAACGTTTAAAGAAGAATTAATGCTAATTCTTCCCAAACTCTTCCAAAATATTGAAGATGAGGGAATACTTCTAAACCTATTTTATGAGACCAGCATTATCTTGATAACAAAGTAAGTAAAAGACACCAAAGGAAAGAAAATTACAGACAAATATCCTCAAGAAAATACAAGCAAACCAAAGTCAACAGAATATTAAAAGAATCATATACCATGATAAAGTAGGATTCATCCCTTGAATGCAAAGATGGTTCAGCATATGCAAATTAATAAAGGTGATACATCACATTAACAGAATGAAGGATGAAAACCATATGATCATTTCAATGGACACAGAAAAAGCATTTGAAAAAATCTGCATCATTTTGCAACAAATCTCTCAACAAATTAGGTATAGAACAGATGAATGTCAACATAATAAAAGCCATATATGACAAGTCCACAGCTAACATATTCAACGGGGAAAAGCTGAAAGCTTTTCCTCTAAGATCAGGAAAAAAACAAGGGTGCTGTTTCTCATCCCTTCTATACTTTTCAACTACATTTCTATTCTTTTCAAGATAGTATCAGAAGTCCTAGCATGAGCAATTAGGAAAGAAAAATAAATAATTGGCATCCAAAACAGAAAAGAAGTTGTCTGTCTTTGTAGATAACACAATCTTATATAGAGAAAACCCTAAAGACTTCACCAAAAAACTCTTAGGACTAATAAATTCAGTAAAGTTACAGAATATAAAATTAATACACAAAAATCAGTTGCATTTCTATACAGTAACAATGAACTATCCTGAAAATGAAATTAAGAAAACAATCCCATTTACGATAGCATGAAAAAGAATGAAATAGTTAGGAATAGACTAAACAAAGGAGGTAAAAGATCTGCACACTGAAATCTATTAGACATTGATGAAATAAACTGAGGAAAACATAAATAAAGGCAAAGATATTCCATGTTCATGGATTGGAAAAATTAATATTGTTAAACTTCCCATACTATGCAAAGTGATCTACAGATTCAGTGCAATCTCTATTAAATTTCCAATGACATTTTTCACAGAAATATGAATAATCATAAAATTCACATGAAACCACAAATAGCCAAATAGGCCCTAAAAAGCCACAGCAATCTTAGAAGAAAGAACAGAACTGCAGGAATCACACTTTTTTATTTCAAACTATATTATAAAGCTATAGTAATCAAAATAGTATAGTACTTGAATAAAAACAAATACATAGACCAATGGAAGAATAGAGAGCCCAGAAATAAACCCACACATATAAGGCCAACTAACCTTTGACAAGGGCACCAAGAAAGATAGAGAAACGATAATCCTTTCAATAAATGGTGTTGGCAAACTGGTTAACTACATGTAAAAGGATGAATTTGGACCCTTATCTTACACCATACATAAAAATTAATTTGGAATATATTAGAGACTTAAATGTAAGACTCAAAACCATAAAACTCTGAGAAAAAACATTGGGAAAAATCTCCACCATACTGGTCTTGGAAATGATTTTTGGATGTGACACCAAAAGCACAGGTGACAAAAGTGAAAATTAACAGTGGGACTATATGAAACTAAAAGGCTTCTGTACAGCAAAAGAAATAATCAACAAAGTGAAGAGACAACCTATGAAATGAAAGAAAATATTTGCAAATCATATATCTGATAAGAGATTAATATGCAAAATATGCAACAAACTCAATAGCAAAAAAACAAATAAACCGATTGAAAATGGGCAAAGGACCTGAACAGCTATTTTTCCATAGAAGACATACAAATGGCCAACAGATACATAAAAGGTGTTCAACATCACTAATAACCTGGGAAATGCAAATCAAAACCGCAATGAGATATCACCTCACCTCTGTTAGGATAGCTAGTATCAAAAAGATGAGCGATAACAAGTCTTGGTGAGGGTATGGAAAAAAGGGAACCCTTGTACACTGTGGGAATATAATTTGTTATAGTCACTATGAAAAACAGTATGGAAGTTCTTTAAAAAATTAAAAATAGAACTACCATATGATCAAGCAATTCTACTTCTGGATATATATCCAGAGAAATTAAATCAATATCTCTAAGAGATATCTGTACTCCCATGTTCATTGCAGAATTATTCACAATAGCCAAGACATGGAAACAAAGTGTCTATTGACAGATGAATGAAGAAAATATTATATAGATAATAGATATTATCTAATATAACATGTAATATGTATTATCTATATATCTTTATATATGATATAATGAAATATTCAGCCATAAATAAGAAGGAAATCCTTCCATTTGTGACAACATGATTAAACGTGGAGTACATAATGCTAGGTAAAATAAGCCAGACACAGAAAGACAGGTATTGTATGATCTCACTTATTTGTAGAATCTAAAAAAGTTAAACTCTTTGAACCACAGGGTAGAATGATGGGTCCGGGTCCTGGTGGGTGGGAGAAATTGGGAAATGTTGGTCAAAGTGTACAAATTCTCTGTATTAAAATGAACTAAGTTTCGGGCATCTAATGTACAGCATGGTGATTATAGTTAATAATACTATATTGTATACTTGAAATTTGCAAAGACAGTATATCTTGTGCTCTCACCACTCACAAAAAATTGTTAACTATGTGAAGTGATGGATGTATTAATTAATTTGATTGTAGGAATCACCTCAGAGTGTATATATATATTGTCATCATGTTGCACACTTTTAAAAGAAAAACACACTGCATAACTTAAGAAAATAAAATAAATAGGTATTAAGAAAAAATAAAAATAGAAACTTGTATGTTGCTCACTTAGTTCTAAGGTTGTCATCACCTACACTTGTCTCTTATTCTATATTCACTCATGCTTTCTTTCTCCTCAGAGTAACTAGGGAAGACAATAGAAATGTTCTTCTTTTCTTTTAAAACAGATGCACCTTTGTCAAGCTCTGCTTACCCCTGTTACTCTACAGCATTGTAGGACTTGATTCTAAAACTTCCGTTTCAAATAGACATGTTAACTTCAGAGAGGAAGTAAAAAAAAATAGAAAGGAAGAAACCTTAAAAGGAAAATAACTGGAAGGTAATTGTAATCTTAATCCTAATAATGCTGTTGCCTTTCCTTCCACATATTTCTCTTGAAGTTCCATTAGGCTTCTAACTCATTCACATTACCATTGTGGAATTAATTTTAATAGTACAGAATGTTTGAATGTCAAAATCATATCAAAATGATCTTTTACCAGATGATATTCATTTCACACAACATAAAAATGAGCTTAGTGCCCATATTTATAGAAGATAAAAATAAATAAAATATATTAAGAACAGCTTTCTGTTAAAATAATTGCGTACCAGAAAAAAATAAAACTTGTTACTTATCATCAATATATTTTGATAAGCTAAAATGGTCAAATATTCTTTTGTAAAGAACCTCAAAATATGAGCTCATAGTATTAAAGTTTTCCTTTTCTATGGCCTACAAATAGCAAAAACTGGCTCTTGTTCTTTGTTTCACTGAATTCATCCTTAGATAGTTGAATAAAACACATATCCTTGACAAAACACATGAAGAACTTTACATATATTTAAATTGATTTCAGGTTAAATACATAATTAACTTGGAGGGATTAGCCATTGTAAATTCACAGTACCTTATACAATGAAAAGAAAAGTGATTATTTCCTACTACTTTGGAAGAAATAAAGTTGTAGCCACATATTTCATGTCAGGGCTAAGTGTTGAACACAGTGAGGAAATAATTTTCAAATTGTTTCAATTAAGTCTTCTATTCCCAAAGCTAATTAAATAGGACTTCTGCCTTGATCTCAAGTATAATATATGAAAATATGTTGACAGAATGTGGAAAATGTGTAATGCAAGAAATTTATACATTTCCATTTACTCACAAAACATAAAGCTACTGTTTGGTTTGGTTTGGTTTGGTATGCTTTGTGTAAAAGTTAGCTTTAAACAAAAACAACCAAGGCCAAATTTAAACATTTTTCAATGTGAATGTTAATTGAAGTGGATTTTTGCCTGTCTATTAGTTTTCTATTGCTGTGTAACAAATTTATCAAAAACTTAGTGGTTTTAAACAACATACTTTTATTCTCTCACAGTGTCTTTGTTTAGGCTCCCTGGACTGGATCCCCTGAAGTGTCTCTCACCAGGGTGTATTCAAGATGTCTACCTGGACTCCATTTTCATCTGGAGACTTGAATGTGGATGAATCAGCTTCCAAGCTGTGACTGAAGGACTTGGGTTCTTGCTGGCTGTCAGCTAGAGACCATCCTCAGCTCCTGGATAGAGGTGACCCATAGTCCCCTGCCACATGGCCCTTTTCATGGGCAGTTTACAACATGCCCATTTACTTATTCAAGGCCAGCAGTAGAGCAGGAGCAAGACTGCTTGCAAGACAGTCTTATAAAACGTAATGCAAGCATGGGAATGATATCCTTTTCCCATAGTCCATCAGTTAGAAGCAAGTCACAGATATGGGGCTTATACAAGGCATGAATACTAAAAAGCAGGAATCATTAAGGTTCACCTCAGGGCCTGTTTGCGACAGTTAGAAAAGTCATATTTATTTCCAGGTTAAAAACAAGTATATAAATTAGTGATTAGGAAGGAAAAGTTCACAAAATACAAAATGCTAGCTAGAGCATTATAATATAATGATGTATGATATATATAGATAGATATTTATATATCTATCTATATATATGGTTATATGATATAATGCTGTTCTGGCCACATCTTTTCTTTCAAATTATGCCATTGGCTTCAGTGAAATGCCCAATCATAGATCACTGGTTGAAGTGTTAAATGTAGGAGCTGAGTTTAGTCATTTACTCTATTGATTTATAGATAGATAGACCCCCAGCATACACACACACACACACACACACACATAGAGACATACCCTCAGAGTATCATATTGTGGTAAATTGGTGCAATAATTGCTTCTAATTTGTTTATGTCTCCATATCTCTCTGTATCCCTACCCACTTGGAAAGTTCCATCCTACACTGACCTTGTATTTGGTCATGTGACTTGCCTTGACCAATGGGATAGTAGCAAATATCTCACAAGCAGACACTTGAATAGTAATTAAGCATTGAGACTTACTTTCTCTCCATTCTTCAAATCTGTCACCATCATGGAAACAAATCTGGACTAGCACACTGGATGATGAGCGATCCATAACCTACTTGCCCCTGTTACCCCAGCCAATAATCAGTCAACACTTAAAAGCAGAGCTGCCCAGCTGACCAGTAGCTGCCTGCAGATGCATGAGCAGACCCAAGTTAAACCATCATGAGAACTTCCCTGCTGAGTCCAACCCAAACTGATGCTGCACAGAATTAGGAGCTAAAAAAATGTTTAAATCCACTAGGTTTTGTGATTGTTAGTTAAGCAGCAAAATACAGCCAATAAATACATCTATCAATTATACCCAATAATTGTAGATACACATGTATGTACACACACACACAAATATGTATAAAATCTCACATCCATAGACACTTCTTGATATTGATTATGTTTTAGAAGGAGACTACAGTAAGTGGATATCTTCTTATACATATTCCTTATGCTACTAAACTATAATTTGCTTTCTTCCTTTCGTTTAGGAACAAAATGACCCTTAGGACTGTACCCAGCAAAGATCATTACTAGACAATGAAATATTTTGAAATAGTTTTTATAAATTATTCCTCTTTTTCTCACAAAGGAATTACTGTTGCCTGATTGCAGTTAGCAAGTCTGTAATCAAACGAGTTCTAACAAGAATTACATTACTTCAGCCATTTTTAGTAACCAGGACGTTACAGCTGCATTTAGAGTATGTAAGAAAACAGAAATTTAATTAGCTATATTGTGGAAGGGGACACAGATGGAGATATTAAAAAAGATGCATACATCAAAGAAAGAAAAGTTGCTGTGGTTTTGTTTTTATGAGAAAAAGGGCTAAATGTCTCTCTACTCTGCCAGAAAGGAATTGCTAGTTATCCTTTTATATTGATTAACTAAAAGTAAAGATATTTGTGGGCATTTCTGAAGTATGTCCTCAAAATAGTGAGGAGGATTTAGAAAGTTTTGCATATCATAAAAACGTTCTATGCCATTTAACTGACTTTAGGATTTAAATAAATCCATAATGATTAAATTTATTTCCTATTTTGTTATTATTTCTAACACATATCACACTATAATCTTGACTGTTTCCCTCTGTCTGCTCATCACTAAAATATCTGGAAGAAAAGTGAAAGATTTAATTAACTAGGTGTTTAAATGGCAAACATATAAATGTAATAACCAGCATGTAAACACTTAAGGGCATTTGTGTCCTAATAATCCTGCCATCATATTTATTTAAGGATCAATAAGGCACTTAAAACATAAAGTGCTTAAAATGTCCCTTACTTTCCAGTAGTCACCATATCTCAAAGATCCTCTTTCCTAAGTACCCCTTGAATCTATTTTTTCCTCTGCAATTCTCTGCCTCTAGTTTACATCTGGTCCTCCAGTTTTTGCCTGGATTGCTGCATTGACATCTTATTTGTCTTCTTTCCTCCTCTTTTGCTGTTTCCTGGTCTTTGGACATCACAGTCCAGCAATATAAAATCATTAATAGTTAGATGAATACGCTATTTTGTCTCATAACTCTATGTGTATTTATGTGCTAAAATATCATTTATTATTATTTACTATATGACTACCTATCCATCTTCAAAAACTTGGCCTACATATTTCCTACGATTATATTAAACGTACCCAATGATTTAAGAAATTCTGTTCTCTTTTGCATTTATATCTTCTCCACATTTTTTTTAAAGGTTAGCCTTGAGCTAACATCTGTTGCCAATCTTCTTTTTTATTTTCTTCTCCCCAAAGCCCCTCAATACATAGTTGTATATTCTAGTTGTAAACCCTTCTAGTTCTGTTACGTGGGATGCCGCCTCAGCATGGCTTGATGAACAGTGCTAGGTCCACACCCAGGATTCAAACTGGCAAAACCCTGGGCCACCAGACTGGAGCGTGTGAACTTAACACTTGGCCACAGGGCCAGCCCCCTCTTCTCCACATTTTTGCATTTGTATCTTATAGAAATTTTTATTGTGATATAGGAGACTACTTTATTGATGATGACAGAAATCTTTCCAAATATCACAGGTAAACCCAAGCCTCAAGAGATTTTAGGAAATGGAGAAAAATAAGTTAATGTTTATCTTTTCAATGATCTTAAGTTCACATTTCTTGCATTCTGTCAGTAAAATAAGTTGTTAACAGTCATATATTTCGTATTCCCAATGAACACATGACAGCCACAATTTTTCTCAGCATCTTCTCCATCTTACTTTATGTAGTCTCATTTTTCTTCCTTTCCAACCCTACTTGTTCTAACATATTCTCCTTTAGAAATCTTCTTATTAAAAGCAAAAACAAACTATGCATTTCTCTTTCCATAGCTCTTCTTTGATCACAACCATGAATACTAGACCTCTCTCATTTAACCAAGTGATAGTGTAGCTTTTTACATTTATTAATTCAATAAGTATCTGCAAAGCACCAACAGTGTGTACTGAGATAAGCCCCTCCACTTTTCTGTACTTTAAGAAGTTGCTTTTTAATCTCCTAAGAGAGCAAATACATAAAGGATGGCGTACCTTTTATCACTTTGACATCTATCCTATACGAGGAGTTTGTTATCAAGGTCAAGGACTCATAAATAAGAATTCTAAATCTCAATAATTTTCCAATTGGTATATAGTTACTTTCTGCTCTACACTCTAATTCATTGCTACCATTTGCAATAGCTCCTATCTTCCTTTCATTGCTGATATCTTCACAACACAAAGGATAAACCAATTGCTTTGGTCATTTGTATTTCTTCTTTTTAAAATAAAATTTGTATTTTGATGCCCAAATAATATGTGGTATAAATACAAAAGGAGCACATAACTATTTTTTAGGATCATGATATGGATGCTCAAGAAATAATAAATAATAGTTCTATTACTATTATATCTTTATCTTAGTTTAACTCCATAGAATAATAAGGAATTATAATTTAATTGCTCTCTTAAATATGACTAACCAATCAGAACTTAAGAGACATAGGTCAACACAGAAGCACAGAATCTTAAAGTCGAAAGAGATCACTAAATCCAAACCTTTCATTTTACAGGTAAGGAAACTTAGGTCTCAAAAGAATAACTGATTTTCCAGTGGCCAAATAGTCCCTGGAGAGCCAGACAGTGAGGTCTTCTGACTTCAGATTCACTCTGCTATATGACTCCCCTTATTCAAATATATATATTTGCATTTTAATTAATATCATATATATGATATGACATTTCCTTTTTTTTATAAACCATTTTTTTTAAGATTTTATTTTATTATTTTTTTTCCTTTTTCTCCCCAAAGTCCCCCGGTACATAGTTGTATATTCTTTGTTGTGGGTCCTTCTAGTGGTGGCATGTGGGACGCTGCCTCAGTGTGGTTTGATGAGCAGTGCCATGTCCACGCCCAGGATTCAAACCACCAAACTCCACCTGCAGCAGAGTGCGTGAACATAACCACTCAGCCACGGGGCCAGCCCCTGATATGACATTTCTTAGTTACCTTGAATAGTGTTATTCATAGAATTAACTTGCTTCTAATGAATTAAATACTAAAACTCAGCCATGAGTGTTCGAACCTTGGGAGATTCATCTTTGCTTTACACCCGTGAGAGAGATACTTGGATCACTGGGGATATCTCTTTGCTCTACTTTCCGGACCTCAGAAGATCTTTCTCCTCTCCATTGCCCTGTCTCCGCCTCCAGAGAGCTGTTAAATTACATTCGTAAGGTGCACAGTGCTTTAGAGGAATTTTTCTCACCTCGTACTTATTTTACCCACGAGGTTTTAATGATTGATAAAACAATATATTGAATATATGTGTGATCTAGAGTGTAGTCCATGTCATTGATTGGCTAGAACCTCATAAATATTAAGAATGTAAACTATTGATTAAACTGATTAAGCTATTTTGTTATGTCAATGTGAGAAAAGCATCTGAAATCTCCAGCATAGTGGATTATTGTCTAACAAAATTTTCTAAAATGAGAGAAAAATATAGCTCTTGATCTCCAGAAGTAGTTTTCCAATGATGAAATTTTTTTGACTGTATGAATTAAATTAGTGCAAAAATAAACACAGCGCCATTCTCATAGCAGTCAAGAAAATTAGATGTGCCTTAGGAAATCAACAGTATATAATAAACCTCTATTTTCTCTTCAGTTCTTTTTTCTTTTTTTTTGTGGAAGTTAGCTTAAGAGAGAAACTCTAAATGGCTGCATGAAAATTCATGATGTTATTTTAATCTAATTATACTTAGAGGAAGGTAAATATGGCTATAAGACATTTATGAAGATGAGAAAATTAAAAAATATAGAGCCAAGAAACTTTATAAACAAAACCAAGTTTTTATGAGATTAAATACTTTTGTTTTAACTATTTTCACTATCAATCTAAATTTTAACAAAAATTATTTGCATATATTTTTCAAAAAGTTATTTTATTCTTCATTCTTTGCCATTAATAAATTACAATTTTGAAATATCTAAAGTGTCTTTAAATATCTCAAGTAATATCATAAAACAAATCAGACCTTATTTAATTAATTTTTACATAGTTTATAAGCCATTCCTAGGTAGTTTAAGGAGACCAATAATAATTGCATATCTCAACTCCATCTAATTTCACTAGTCACTTCTTAATTCCTTTATCCCCTATACTTTCCAGTGAAAGTTCAAAGTAAAAGTGAAAATTTTAAATGTACTATATGTATTATACAAATATCTGTAAATGAGAGAGTGATTTTTGCCATACAAATGGAATTATACATTAAATGTTGTAATAACCACAGGGAGCAAAACCAAAGTTTATGATTGACATATAATAACTTTTCAAACTGACAACATTAAGGGTTTCTGGTGTCATCCCTTTCTGAGCAAATCTCCTTACATTTGAATAATTTAAGTATTTTGATAAGTACTTTTTTCTTTCTTGTTTGATTTGTCATATATGTCAAAAGATGATTGACTATCATGCCAACAATGAATGAATAAAATGCCAAACCCAGAAGACTGTGGCAGAGCCTTCCACCACATAAATATATTATTTGATGAGTGCAAATGGATGATGTATGTTATTTATTTATTTAGCCTTTTTATTTATATATTTATCTATTCACTCAGTATTCATAGTTTTAGTTTGTGGCTTTCAGAGCCACAGGGATACATTAGTTTCGCTTATTATTTAATTTCCAGACTTTATTCTTGTTAATATTAATGTGAATAAACTGACATTATTACTTAGTTCTGAAATGGATGGTCTGCCTTAAAAGTTGTTTCAATCCTCTTAAAATATTTTCCAGTAAAATATTTGGGATAATATTTTCAGTAATCTGCTCATAGTTTACATTCAGCTACACATTGTGATAAATAAAGGAAATGAAATGTTGGCAATGAATTCCAAAGAACTTATTGAACTATAAGATAGAAATAGACAAATAAACAACAACAACAACAACAAATATATATGCATACAAACTTGGGAATTATCTGTCTTAAAATTCTTTTTAATCAAAGAAGGAAATAGAGATCTAGAGAGATGAAATAACTTGGTCAAAATCACCCAGCTTGTAAATTCTTCTCAAATTGTTGCTTTAAATTGATTTTTTTGTCTCCAAATATTGCTTTCCTTCTACTAGAATATTTAGTTGATTCTTAAGCTGAATAATATTGTAATATACCTTTACACACAAAAGGAGTAAATAATTGTTGATATTTCTACTAATTTCAACTACTCTAGAAAACCTTATGAAACATTGCATTATTCATCAAACTCAAACCATGTAGTTGTGAATATGACACATGCAAATCTGAAAATAGGTGAAATGAACAATAAAAAGAGCCTGTTTTGCCCAGTGTGCCAGTTACGCATTGCTGTGTAAGAAACTACCCCAAGACTCAGTAGCTTAAAACAGCAATGATTTGTAACTTCTCACAAATCTTTGGGTGATTCCTGTGCTGTTTTCACCTGTGTTGCTTCATGCCACTGCATCCAGCTGAGGCATTGGTGGGGTTGGGTTCGGGTGTAACACCTAGAATGTCTTGGCCTCTCTCCAGCTGTCTTTTATCCTCAAGGACTCTAGATCAGGCTACGTTTCGACGCGTGATTTCTGCATTATAAGAGAATGCAAGCTCTCTCAACTGGCTCAGAAGTTGCACAGCATCATTTCTGCCACATTCCATTGGTCAAGCAAGACCCAAGGCGAGATTCAGAGGTAGAGGAATAGAATCCACCTCTCAACGGGAACAGCAGCAATGGCACATTATGCTAGGGCTTTCAAACCTGGCCACAGTTCAATAACCATACGCAATTTACAGCATGCGTTCAAAGGGATTAATAAAACTCTATGTATTTCAAACTGGGTTTTTATGAGATAAATTTTTTAATACATGCTATGCAATTTCCCCTCTCTCTCTCAATTGTGAGATAGATGACTTCAAGACTTAAATTTAGCTCTTTGTATTCTCTTTCCTTTTTTACTTTCTTGAAGCCCCCTTCCATATTTACTTTCCTCAGAAATTTATAATGATAACTTATAAATGCATATAATGTAGGTTAATGTGACTGCATCAAACTCTAAATGTCTAAAATTAGATCTATCTTCACAGAATTCCTAACTCCCTGTCAGTGCCACCTCTTTCTCAGGTTCCCTTTCAATCAATAACTCAGAATAGTGTTTTAAATGTTGTTGGCAAATGAGCACTTTTTTCCAAATGAAACCTTACATAGAATCTCAATAAGTAAAAATATAAACATGGTAATTAGCACAAATTTATTTTTAATATAATATTTATTTCTTATCATTTCAATCAATGAGAAAATTGAAAGTGTTTCAATTTGAGGAGTTGAAAGTAAGGATTATTAAATTATAGTTGCTATTGTATATTAGCCTAACATCTAATGTCTTTCTGTTTGTTTGTTTTGATTGCATAATATGGGTACAATTCTAATTCAAACAGATAAGTAGCTACAACTGCTGACTTAAAATCTCAAGGTATTTTTTCATTAACCTGAAATAAATGCTTACAAAAAGTATAATAAAAATATGTGGGCTTCAAAGTTGAATCACTATCAATGTTAAAACTGCTAGCACTCCCTACAATGAATCTGAAAGACAAGCAGTACCCCCAAATTATAATAACAGCAAAATATCAATGTGACACTATTTCTATGGCAAGACTTGTATTCATTTATTGTTGATAGTCATTATTCTCTTACATAAATGATCCTAAGCTTTGACTGGAAGTCATTCCACTAATTTGCCTAGATGCAGTAATCATAAGAAATATCTGAGAAAATAGTCCTTTCTTCTCGGTGTTGTGCTCAGAGGGCATCGTATGAGAGATTTCTTTGATTGTGTAGCTCTTTCAGTTTAAATACATGGGCACACATGGGTCTACATGCACACACAGTAAGAACGCTTTCCTAATGGGCTGCAATAGCAACAGGTTCTTATCTATACAGTACAACATTTTCCAGACTTATCACATATAAAAATTGGATAAATCAAGATATTTCCAAATTCCTACTAAGGTTGGAGCAAATTCAAACTCATCAATCTGGTTTCAAAATCTTTATCAACTGGCTCCTTAATAACTTCTAACCTCATCTTTTATGTTTCAAATACACTCCACACCTATACAATCTGTCTTATACAACAGACCAATTTCCTCTCTCTCTGCTACTCTGATGTTTCTCCTACCCAGAATGTTCTCATGGTCCTCTCTCAGCCAAAAGTATATATTTTTATATGTTTGTGTGCATGTGTCATTTGTTTTTATTTACTATGTACTTGATGCATGGTTTGGAAAAGTTGCATCTTATATAGGAGGTTAAATTTTAAAGTCAAAATTTCCCTTTAAAGCTGCTTTTAAAACTTGAACTAATTTTTAATAGCTGTTATAATCTGCTAATTCTGACACCTTTGTCATTTTCATTATTGATTAATATTTCTCCCGGTTGTGGGTCTCATTAACTGTTTTTTTATGTCTATTTTTGACTGTATACTGGACATTATGAATATTACATTATCGATTATTTAGATGTTACCACTTTCCTTAAAGAAGTGTTTATTTTATTCCATCTGACAGTTAATTTACATGTATCCTTTACCTTTTTTTTTTTTTGAGGAAGATTAGCCCTGAGCTAACATCTGCCACCAACACTCCCCTTTTGCTGAGGAAGACTGGCCTTGAGCTAACATCCGTGCCCTTCTTCATCTACTTTACATGTGGGATGCCTACCACAGCATAGATTGACACGCGGTGTGTAGCTCCACACCAAGGATCCAAACCAGTGAACCCCGGGCCACAAAAGCTGAATGTGCAAACTTAACGGCTGCACCACCAGGCCAACCCCCATATCCCTTACTTTTCAAAGCCTTTTAAAAAATAAAATCTTTTTTAGTTAGACAGCACCCTTTATTTGAGGGCTAGAATAGTCCACCACTAAAGTGTGGCCTCTTTGCTACCTATCATATTAAATGAAGTCTCCCCACACTGGCTAATTGGAATTAGAACATTTGTTCTGTGTAAGCTGTAGCAGCTGTTCAGCTCTTGGTGCCCTAGTAGTTGTGTGTCTTTATGTAGTCATTCATTATGTGGCCTCTCAGAGTCAATTTGCACATGTTCAGCTTGGTATTCAGCCGAAGACCCAAGGTGAGTCATACACAGATTTCTGAACCTCCTTCTCTATGTAGATCTATTTTCTCTGGTTCCCTGCTCAGAAAATTCTAGCCACCTCAACAGCCCCAATTCTGATCTTTGTCCCATAGGCTAATTTTCCTGAGGATTCCCTGTAGTTTTGTCTCATATTTTCATTGTCTGTCCAATCAATTATCCCCAAAATGCCATTTCCTGTTTCAATTTCAGTGGTCACATAGCCATGAGAATCATGGTTTTGTGCATGAATTTTCACACATAAGTATCAGAGACATAACATTAGATTCTTTGTGCCATTAAAATTGCCATCAGAGGAAAAAAACTGGGATAAAATGAGAATTTGAACAGACTAGTATATGAGAAGCCATTGTTAGATCTCTATTTATTTACTTATTTATTTATTTACTTATATAATACCATGTTTCCAAAATAATTTACAATGGTTTATAGGGATCAATAAAGTGCAATGAGAGCAATAAATAATAGTAGATGAGAGGAAATGAAATAGATTTAAATATAAAAAATGAAATAAAGACTGAAACCAGTATAAAAATTAATACTTCATTAGTATTAGGTGTCTACAGAGGTTGGAACATATCAGTAAAGAGCATCAAGCTTTGGAATAAAGAGGCATTCTCTAGTCTCTAGAAATTAAATCTTAACTTTACTTGCCATACCAAGCAGAGTTCTTACAGGTTTATGTGTGATTTTCTCAACTTGGGATAAGAAAAACAAATGTCAGTGATTCATGAACTGAAAGCACTTCAATAAGTACATAAAAGTCGTAACTTTGTATCAGTCAGTAACTGCTGACCACAAAAGCTTTGGGTGTTACTGAACTTTATCTCACTAAGCAAGATAAAATAGTTGAGTCAACAAGAATTATTCCCTGTCTCTATAAAGCAGATGTTATAAGTAAATAACGCAAAAATAAGCCTGACTGCTTCTAAGGTAGCAGTCTTCAGGGAAAAAGGAAAAATATGTAGCAAACTCCTGCATCTGATGACAGAAAAGGAATGATAACACAAAGGAAAAGATGAAGCTCTAGTAGCAACCTGAGTTTGCTGCAGTAGACACTCTGGATTACTTGAAAAAACCCAAAAACTACTTGAATTCTCCCCCTCCAACTACAGCAGAAGACCTAGATATTGTGAATCAGTGGTTAAAGATTTAGGACTATCACATTCATTCCAACAACATCCATCCAAACGGAAGAAGCCTAGATCACAACAATGTCTACCACTGGGAACAAGTACTGGGGATTATTGGGATAGATGGTTGATGAACCCAAATAAATGGCCCTCTTTTTTGATGGGTTTGAGGTCTTCATTCTATCAGCATATGTCAGGATATTAGGGAGATTTGAAATACACTGGTACAGTTCCCTCCTACCCCCTTGTTCCCTAACTCAGTTGTTCTCAAAGTATCGTCTGTGGAACCAAAAACAGCCCATAAGGCCCTTTTAGGGTCAATGAGGTCAAAACTAGTTGATAATAATACTGACATAATTTGTCTTTTTCACTGAGTTGACATGTACATTGATGGTGCAAAAACAATGATGGTAAAACTGCTGTCATCTTAACATGAATTAAGGTGGCAGCACCAAATTATTATATCAGTAATCTAGTAGTCATTGTATTCTTCATTGCCATGCACTCATAATTTTTTAGAAAGGAAAAACATTGTATTTCACATAACAGTGTTGTTGATGAAGCAGTAAAGTTTAATTAAACTCGACCTTTCCATACATTCCTCTTTAACAGTCTATGTGACAAAATGGGAGATATAGAGAAACACCTGCTACATTCTGAAATATGATGGCCATCTCGAGTAAAAGCACATGCACAATTGTTTTAGATGTAGCTAAACTAGCTGCCTTTTTAGCAGAACATTTTACTTGAAAACACAATTGACAGACATACTACAATTATTCAAAAAAGTTTTGACAGAAATTTTTTTAAAAATTAATGATGTGAACCTGTCATTTCAAGGAAAACAACTGATAATATTTGTTGCAATGATAAATTTCAAGCTTTCAATGAAAAATTAGAATTTTGGAGAATGTGGGTCTGCTATCATGTACTTGACAGTTTCCCAGTACTTAAATAATATTCTGATGAGGACACCAATGATGTTAACAGATGTGAAAATAAATTTTTCAGCTTTTGGAAGATACACATAACTCTGTTAACCAATATTTTTCCAAATAGGCAATGGATAATGTTACAAAGTTATGCATGGGTAAAGGGTAATTAAGGTGCAAGTATTTGTTGCTATGAAATATTTGTAGCTATGGATCAAGATTCTACATTATAATCAACTTTTAAGTAATCATAAATTGACAAGTTTTGGTGTAGTTCCAAAAAAAAAACCACAATTAACTTAAAGATTATTACAATACTCCTCCCTTTTCTAAGTGCATATCTGTGTAAAACCAAAACTTCTTCCTTATACTTCAAACACAACAGAACAGTTTGAATGCAGAAACCCTTATGAGAAGGTAGACATTAAAGTGATTCAAAAAATATTTAAATAATGACATTTTTCTCATAATTTTTTTATGGACAAAAGCCCAATGTTATATAAAATGTTTTTAAATAAAGTCTAGTAAAATTAAAATGAAGTAATCAATAAATCTTTCTCAGTTTAAAATTCTAATACAGTAAATATTGATATAGGCAACTTACATAAAGCTTTTCAGAGTTCTAAATAATTGTTAAGAGTATAAATAGTTCCTGTTTGAGAACAATTGCTCTACTTAAATTTTTACACATTTTGCATTTTACCCTAATGTTCCTGTCATTGACCAATAGTCCCACAATTTCTGTCCTTTTGCTTCAACAGCCCCTCATTCCCAAACCCTCCCAAGCTGGAGTCTCTGACCTATGATATAGACACATACAATAGACCAGCAGGTGCTTGGATCTAGTATAGGCCCCATTAGCAGCAACAAAAGCATTTTTTTTTTTTAGTTGAGTATCAACTAAGTTCTATTCTAGTTATTTTATCTCTCATTTCATTTAATCTTAACAATTCCTTAAAGTAGATTCTTGAATTACTTAGAATGCTTTTAGTTCCAAATAAACAAAAATTTAATAAGAGCTTGTTTTAGTTGTACAGAGTAGTTATTTTTATTTAACAAAAAATCCAGAGGAATGAGTTCGGGGTTGATTCGGCAGCTTAAAGACGTCATCCAGAACATTCTTACGCTCTTTTGCTCATTCATTTGAGATTCTTTTGCTCTTCCATCCTCAGTATGTTGGTTTCCTTCTTCGGACTTGCCTCTAATGGTCACAATATGTCTGCTGCATCTCCATGCATCACATCCTCATATGACAAGCTCCAAAATGCAAGTAATTAGGAGGGAAAAGGGATTCTCCTCATATGGTACTCTTTCTCACTTAGGAGGCAAATCTTTCACAGAACTACCACCAAGCTGGCTGATTTCTCCTTTTAATCTCTTTTGCCACATTTACCCTATCTCTAAATTAATCAGAGGAAAAGGGAACTGGTCTATCTCAGCCCATGTTGGCAATAGAAACATGTATCATCCTCTGGGGCGGCGCACATTGCTACTGAACAAATTCCAGATTCTCTTAGCTAGGAAATGGTGAAGTGTTGTTTTATATTTATAAAATATTTATATTCATGTTCTAATAGAAAACATACAATCTCTGGATCAGAGATCACACCATTATTACACACAGAGCATCTTAGTGCTAGTTCCCCAAACTCCAATATCCACTGGGTAACATAGTGAGAGCCTGATGTTACCCTTTGCCTTCAGTGGGGCTGCACCACAGAGGAAGACCCCTGAATTTACACGATTCAGAAATTTTATAGGGCAGTTGACACATCTGTTCCTCCTTTCCTTGAAGAGAGAGAAAGAGGTGTTCAAGCTGGGATGCAAACAAATCTTTTCCTGGGAAGGAAGAGCAAAGTCTCCAGCCTCCCCAAATTGGAACCAAAACAAGTAGCCCCTGGGGGGATAAGTCTCTAAATATCTTTGAAACAATGCAGTCGTGTGTCACTTAACGACAGGGATACATTCTGAGAAATGTGTCATTGGGCAATTTCATCCTTGTGCAAACACAATAGTGTACTTACACAAACCTAGATGGTATAGCCTACTGCACATCTCGGCTATATGGCATAGCCTATTGCTCCTAGGCTACAAACCTGTACAACATGTTACTCTACTGAATACTGTAGGCAATTATAACACAACAGTAAATATTTGTGTATCTAAACATATCTAAACACAGAAAAGGTACACTAAAAATATGGTATAAAAGATAAAAATGGTACACCTGTATAGAGTACTTACCATGTATGGAGCTTGAAGGACTGGAAGTTGCTCTGGGTGAGTCAGTGACTGAGTGGAGAGTGAATGTGAAGGCCTGGGACATTACTATATACTACTGTAAACTTTATAAACATCATACACTTCGGCTACACTAAATTTATTAAAAAGTTTTTTCTTCAATAATAAATTAATCTTAGCTTACTATGACCTTTTTACTTTACAAACTTTTAATTTTTTTAACTTTTTGACTCTTGTAATAACACTTAGCTTAAAACAGGAACACATTGTATAGCTATACAAAAATATTTTCTTTCTTTATATTCTTATTCTATAAGGATTTTTAATTTTTTTTACTAAATTACTAAATTTTTTATTTTACTTTTACTTTTTAAACCTTTGTTAAAAACTGAGACATAAATACACACATTAGCTTAGGCCTACCCAGGGTCAGAATTATCAATATCGTTGTCTTGTACCTCCACATGTTGTCCTACTGGAAAATCATCAAGGACAGTAACACTCATGGAGCTGTCATCTTCTATGATAATAATGCCTTCTTCTGGAATAACTCCAGAAGGACCTGCCTGAGGAGGTGGCACTTTTTTCAGAAATATATCCATGGTGGTTTGCTTGGTTTGTTTCTATTTTTTATCATAGATTTACTTGTAAGCAGATAATGCACCACAAACATCTCTCTTTATTAACGAAAATCTTTTAGTGTTGGGGTCCATGTTTTCAAACTTTTTAAGGAGCTTGTTTAGGTCTGCAAAAGCTTCTGCTTAACCCTTCACTGTGAATTTTCTCAAGGGTCCTTGTTTTTCTTCTCACGCAGTTTCCTTTTCTCTTGCCTATTCTTCAGCTATGTATTCCTGCTCCAGTTCCAACAATACCTCATTAGTCAATTCCTCATGAACTACCTCTAGGAGCTCCTCAACGACATCCTCATTCATACTGAGGTTAAAGTTGTTTGCCATCTCAACCACAGTCTTCTTGATTTTTGCAAATCCTCATCCTTGGCAAATCCTTTGAAGTCACAGACGAATCTTTTGAGTGTCTTCTTTCATATGCCATTCAAACTCTCCTTGGTGACATCACCCCAAGCCCAACCAAGGTTCTTGATGCAGTCTCATAGCTATTGTAATCTTTCCAGAATTACATCAGTGCCTTCCCCTCAGTTGCAGCAATAGCCTAAGCAAAGATCTTCCTTGGGTAATAGGCCTTAAAAGCTACTATAACTCCTTGATCTATTGGTTATATCAAAGAGGTGGTGTTTGGAGGGATAAACACTGCTTTTATATTGGGATGAAGATCATCAATAAAAGAAGGATGTCTGGGACCATTATCAACAGTAAGCAAAATCTTGAAAGGTATGTACTTTTTTCCATTTTACCAGCATAGCAATTCAGGAGGGCATCTTGGAAGAGGAGGTGGGCCATTCATGACTTCTTATTATTTCTGTAGTGCACTGGCAGTGTAGGCTTATTGATATGCTTGAAGAGAGTTCTCACTGTGCCAGATCACAAAGGGTTTCAATTTGAAGTCTGCAATATTTCCCCCAAACAAGACTGTTATCTTGTTTTTAAAAGCCTTGAAATCTAGCATTGACTTGGTCTTATGAATGAAAGTCCTTTCAGGGATCTGTTTCCAGAAAAGGATGTTTCATCCATATTGAATATTTGCTCTGGTAAGTAATTTTCCTCCACAGTCAGCTTATCTAGAGTTTCCAAAAATTCTTCAGGTGCCTTCACATCAGCACTTGCAGACTCATCACTCACTTTCAAATTATGTAATGAAAAACAATTCTTGAATCATTTAAATCACTCAGAGCTAGCAGTAAATTCAACATCAGTCAGTTCCAACCTTCCGTTTCAACATCACAAATTTTTTGCTTTGATTGTGATCATCATGGTGCTGAAAGAGATACTCTTCTGTGTCTGGTCTTCAATCCAAATTATTAGAAATTTCCCTATGTCTGACATAGGCCCTTCTTGAATTTTTGTTAACCTCATTGCCTTCAATGAAGCAGATTCTTTATTAACTTCCATCACTTTGTTCTTGTTTTTCAAGATTGTAGCTATGGTGGATATGGGAGGTGCCTGACCAGCAAGCAATAACCATCACTGATTTTCCACCTACGTAGTCCTTCATCACTTTTAATTTCATTTCTAAGTCAATCACTCAACATGGCCTCTTAATGTCAACAATAGCAATGGATTTTGTATGCTTGAGGGTCACAATGAACAAAACAACATGAGACTAAATCAAGCACAAGAGAAAATGATACGATCAAGAGACACGGCAAACACAAGATATATGAGGCTGCTGCCAGTGTAACACAGCACACTGTTTTACAGTAAACTTTTCTTTTTATAAGTAGAAAGGGTACACACTAAAATAATGATAAAAAGTATAGTATAGTATATACAGAGACCAGTAACATAGTAGTTTATTTTCATATCAAGTATTATGTACTGTACATCATTGTATGTGCTATATTTTTATATGACTGGCAGCACAATAGGTTTGTTTACACCAGTATCACCACAAACTCGTGAGTAATGTGTGACGTTCCAAGAGCTATGACGTCACCAGGTGACAGGAATTTTTCAGCTCCATTATAGTCTTATGGGACCACTGTCGTATACGCAGTTCATTGTGGACTGAAACATTGTTATGTGTGCATGACTGTACACCACCCCAAACTTTCAAAGCATGTTTGCTATTAATCATCCTTTAACAAGTTTTCCAGTGAGTTTTGTTTAGAAAGTCTACACCATGCACAAATGTGGGAAGAAAGTATGGAGAACTGCCTTTTAACAATGGCACACCATCATTATCTCTGTTTTACAGACAAGGTAGGTAGAGCTCAGGGATGGCAAGGAACTTACCCAAAGTAAACCCCAGCTCAAATCTAGATGTTTTTGATTCAAAAACCCTTATTCTTTCACGGATGCTATACTACTTTTTGTAACATATGGCAAGGGAGGGGGAAAGGGAAGAGATAAATGGATTCTGGAATCCTAAGTTATAATTCCAAAATATTTTACTATTAAAAATACGGTTCAAGTTATAATTTGACATCTTTAGTTGTGTTTCAGACTCTACTTGGAACCAAATCATGATTTCTAACATTGAATACATGTGAAAATATATTCCTGATAGCAACTAAGCAAACTATAAGTGAACTTTGAAAAACATCTGTTTTAAAGCTGTGAGTGTTTATAGCTGGATACCTTTGTTTCCTTAAGTATGAATTGAGAGAATACTTTTGATTGTGAAGCAAATACCCCATTTATAAGATATAAGTACAAAGGGACTTTTTGTTGAAACAAATTGTCACAACATATAATATAAACATACATATAACATTATTTTTCTACCTTTAAATGTGGCTGCTATTGACCACTTAATACAGCAACTCCTACAGTTATTGGTTGTCATGAAATGAAGGGCTGCAAGTAGTTTTGTGTTTGTTTTTATTCAAAAGAAACCTTAGGCAATTCAAAGTAATAAGATACCAAATAGAATGCCACAAACCAAGGTATTTTTTAATCCTCCATAGCTTCTGGGAGATTTTGTCCTTTGTAATTCAGTCTGCGCTCCACTGACACTGTTTTCATAAGTCAGAGAGAGCTGTTGTTGTTCAACTTAATGTCGAATATTATATGAAAGTATTTCCCCAAGATTATTATGCTGAAGAGTTTATATGTAATAAAAGTTACTTATGTTTTCTTTTAAATTTATGACAGTATAAAATACTAAAATCACACATTTGGAAGAAGGAGAAAGAAAAATGCAAATGAAATACCACAAAATTGTATACAAGTTTGTCACTTGTCTTTAAAAAAATAGCCAGAATGATTGAGACGAGCTTCACGTCCAGTTGGTTAACAGAAATTGTCTTGCTAATTTATATATATATATATTTGGTGGTCTTCTTTTAGAAGATTGTTCTAATTTTAATCCTCACTTTTGGAGATAAATTGTGGCTGCTAATACATGAATCTTTTGATCATTTTAGGAGAAAATCCCCTGTTTATTATTTTTTAATAAAATTTTCCATCCATTGTGCCACATTGGCATGCATAGTGCATTTATTATTACATACAAGCTTATGATATAAACCACAGAGTGCATTTATTCAGACTTACCTGAAAGCTTAGTTTATTTGAAGAATTTTATTGCCAGAAAATATTTGCATAAATGAATCTGGAAATTCTGAGGAATATTGATAATTTTATTTCTGGTTTTATAGGGACTGTTTGCCTCAGTCAGTAAACTAAGTGATTAAGACCTAATCAGTTCACAATATGTACAGTCCCTAACATATTTCAATGGAAATATAGGTTGCAGAATAAAAATTTAAAAGTCTAAAAGCTGTAAGTGTAGGGAAAAAAAGAAAACTTTAAAAAACAAGTAAGAAAACACAAAGAGATAAAAATACAAATAATTAGAATTTTGGAGTAAAATCCTTGGGGCACTTAAGGTGTTGAGCGATTGGAAAACAATTCAAACTGAAGATGAGACAGAGTGTACAGTCATAACTGAAAAGTCTTCCCACATTAGGCTCTCTTTGGAACCATTACTGCTTCTAACACACTAAACACGGGAACACACGATCCTGCTCTGTTGCTCATCTAGTTTGCAAATGCCGGCTGCCTGACACAGACACAAGTTAAAAACATTTGTTTTACCATCATATAACAAAACATTACTGGGTGAAATTTTTTGCTTAATGTTTTCTGCAATCCTGGATTAAATTTTAATATGCCAAAAATAGTTCATAAAAAAACATATATATACGCTATCTTTTAGACAATTAAATACAAATATCAATCAATTAACCAATTAGATATAAATGTTAAATATATGCAATACTGAAAAAAGAGGTGATTGGGGCTCGCCCAGTAGTGTAGCAGTTAAATTCACATGCCCTGCTTCGGTTGCCAAGGGTGTGCAGGTTTGGATCCCAGGCACAAACCTGTGTATGGCTCATCCAGCCATGCTGTGAGGAAGATTGCCACAGATACTAGCTCAGCAGCAATCTTCCTCAAGCAAACAGAAGAAGATTGGCAATAAATGTTAGTTGAGGGCCAGTCTTCCTCAACAACAACAGAAAAAGAGGTGACATTTTCAAGAAAAGCTTCTAGCTATTTCCATGATTTTAAGATGCTGTATATTGTAAGATACACCATAAATTTAATAAGAGAGTTTTTAATAAAGTGAAACACGTCAAATACCTAAATTGAAATATTCCTTCTGATTTTAGATGCATTAAGAATAAAAGTGTCTTAGATTCAAGAACTTTTAGAACAAGTAAGGTTGTTAGATTAAGCAAATAAAAATGCAGGATATCTAGGTAAATTTGAATTTCAGATGAATGATGGATAGCTTTTTAGAATAAGTATGTTCCAAATACCATACGGGACATACCTACATTAAAACAAAAATTAACTGTCACTTATCTGAAATTCAGATTTAACTGGGCAATTTGCAGTTTATCTGATACTCTAGAGATAAGACCTTACTTCACCTTCTCCAGCTGCTTTTTAACTGAGAGCTTTCTCCAAATATCAGTTTTGATGATAGTTGGTCTTGCTACATCGTGTGTTTCTATAATGCAAATGACTCTACTTGCTATTAGTATAAAATTAATATTACATGAAATTCATATTGAATGATATATGATTTTTTTCCTAGAGTATTTATATATTGTGGTACCACTAATAACATCTGAAAACAAGATGCAAAATATAGAAACATTATATTAGTTTTCTATTTCTGCTTAAGAAATTACTATAAACAGTGGTTCACAACAACACAAATTTATTGTCTTACAGGTTTGCAGTAGTAGTTGTTGCTGTTGTCGTCATCTGACACAGATCTTGTATCTCACTGGGCTAAGATCAAGGTGTGTACAGAGCTGCATTCCTTTCTGGAGGCTGTAGAAGGGAATCTGTCTCCTCACCTTTCCCAGCTTCTAGAGTCTGCCCACACTTCTTGCCTTGAGGTCCCCTCACTCCATCTTCAAAGCCAACAATGTTGTATCTCTCTGATCTTTCTTCATCTTCACATCTCCCTCTGACTACAGCCAGGAAAGAGTCCCTGCTTTTATAGATTCATGTCATTAGATTAGGGTCACCCAGATAATCCAGGATGATCTCCCAATTTCAAAGTCTTTACATGTAAGGACTCCCAGTTTGCCATGGACCTTAATATATTTACAAGTTCTGGGGATTAAGACGTGGACATCCTTGAGGGCCCATTATTCTGCCTACCACACATGGCTAAATTCCAGCCAGCACTGAGGAACGTTGACCGCGCCACCAAATGTTGTTTGTCTTGGCTTAGTTTGGCCACTTGCTCTGTCTTTTTTACCTACTTCTCCTTGATCTTTGTTATTTCTTCTTGTCTGTGTAACTTCACATCTTTCTTCATACACCTTTCATCAAGCTTCTTACTTTTTTTGTTTTTTAAAATCCTATGTTTATTGCACAATCTATTACTTTGTTAGGAATTTGCCTTTTTTAAATAATCTGTCAGTGTTTAAAATTTGGATGTTTTTGGTTCATGTTAGTGCTCCAGTTACAATGTTGCAAAGAGTTTGATGGGTTTGCCCCAATCCTATCTTTCATATCAGCCTTATTTGCAGCGCACAAATTTGCAGAAGGTAAGGGTTTTCAGGAATGTATATATCACATTATGAAATGCATGTATTTTGTTTCTCTCTTTATTCTTTCCATGAAAGAGAAGTAGAACATCCTTTCTTGGCTTCTTGCATCTCCTTGGAAGGCAATGAATCCTAGATCTACATCTCCATTCTTACTTTTTGCACTAATATCAGTTTATAGTCTTCAATGATATGCTTAGTGTTTTCACTTTTTTCATTGTCATGACAAGTTACCTGAAAACTGAACTTTTAATTTTCTCCTCTATTGATGAATCAGCTTCCCTTCCATTCACTCTTCTACTTTCCAACACTCAACTCTTACAGTTAATTACTACTTGTGCTAACTGTGCCCTTCTAACCTAGACTTAGTCACCAAATACCTTGATATTTCTGCCTTTGAAACTCTTTCATGACAAATTCCAGCCTCTAATGCCATGCTCCCCACAGGTTGGTCCACACATCTCTAATGGTTCACAAAATTATTTCACTTATTAAAGAGATATTTTTAATATATACATTTTTATGGTTATTCTCTTTTATGCTAAGTAATATTGATGTATTTTTTTATGTAGGGGAGGAAAAAGTTTCACTACACTCTCTCAGGGTCCCTGACTGGGTCTGAAAATCAAATTGACAAAGACAGATTAACAGGAGAAAAGCATACAACTTATTTAATATGTTTTATGTGACATGGGAACCTTCATAAGGAAATAAATACCCAAAGAAACAGTTAGACCCAAGTATTTTTATGCTAGGTTTGATGAAGAGTAGGCAGTCATCTAGGAATATGTTAGGTCAGAGGGTAGCAAACTGGGGGAAACTTAGCAAGATCTGTTCATTTAGATTCTTCTTGGCATCCTTCTTTCTGCGGAGATAAGGATGCCCCTTTCTTCTGGGTGTAGGGAGGGCACCTCTCTCATGAGGGTTTTATGGCCTGTTTCAGGGGAGAAGGGCAGGGAAAAGATAGAGAGACTGTCCCTCTCCTACTGTTTTCTCAAACTCCTTCAACTTAAAATATTCAATATGCCAAGGTGCCATATCTTGTGGTAGCATGTCCTGAACCCCACCATTAGTGATATGAAATCAACTTTTGAAATAAAATTGTCAAAGCTTTAAAAGTTACTTAATTTAAAAAACTGTATCAAGTATTATAAGCAGGGGCCCAGCCCCATGGCCAAGTGGTTAAGTTCAAGTATTATAAGTAGTATGCAAATATTGCAAAATTTGTGATGGTTGTATATGACAGAATAAAAGTTAAGAAACTGCTTAACAAATGGGGTTCAGATCCCTTTCCCATTCCTACATTCTATGTTCTATCATGGGCAACATGGAAGCACCAGAGAAACACAGTTAAGATATAATAATAGGAGGCAAAATTTGAATATGAAGAGTAGAAAGATTGCAAATAGCCTTGCAATATGGCAAAAACTCTTAGTCCTTTGCTCTCTCTTTAAATCTTTCATCTGTTTGCCTCTTTTTCAGATTCTTTCTCCTCTTCAGTGACTGATGTGATCACACAGATCTTGGTAATGCCTCTAAACTAGGAGTTGATGTTCCACTTGAAATGCAAAAAGGGTTAGAAAGAATTTGGGGGCAAAGGAGGGAGCAAGAGGGAGCAAGCAGAATCTTAGACAAGCTACCGCAATTGGCCATAGGGAAACAGAGCCATTCTTTTTCCCCCTTCTATTCTCTTCTTGTTTCGCTCATAGCCAGAGTGGTAAAACCAAGTATGCTAAGATCCTAAGGTTGCAGGTCTAGCATGTGTTCTAGAGCAGTTTGTTCAGTCCATCTCACTCTTTAGCTTAGATATTAAGCTGAAGAGACAAAAAATTATGTATTTGCAGACCACGTATGTTCTGACTCATTGCACTGCATTTGGAGGTAGGATAGTCATTAGTGGTTAGGAGGCAGGCATCTATACATATTCTATATTCTTTGCAATATAGCAAATATAACAATAGCCCTGATATGTTATGGATTTGGGAATCCTGATCCTATGAACACTCTGATTTCAAGTCAGGAGTCACAATTAACACTATGCACTGCTTTATTTTCACTGTCATGAATGTCATTGAGGTTCAAGTTCTTATTAATTCATTTCTGATTTACTAACAAACCTGAATTACTAGTTTTCTTCTTCTGCAGACAACTACTCTGTACATTTTTAAACCGGATTTCCTGTCATAGATTATCTTTTCCCCATTGCACTTGATTTCATTATACATGCAAATATGGATTCTTCCTTGAAATTTTGACTTCATCACTTAAATCTTCCATAACTCTTTTCTGCCCTTTGATTAAAAAAAAAATCATATCTATTTATTAGATTGGTGTCCAAGCAATTCCCCAATCAAGTTTTAGTCTACCTCTCCAACATAATCACCACCACCATCATCATAATCAACTGTGCCAACAGCAATGATTATCGCATGCTTATAATATGCACGGTGCCATGCACAATTGAGAATTACAAAGAAGTATGAAATATCGTTCAAGGCCTATAAGTTTATTTAATCAGGTAGAGATTTCATGTAAAATGATATATAAATTGGAGGATAATATAAAATAAGTACTAAGTGAAGGACACAAATAGCAAATGCTACAAAGGTTTGAAAGAAAGAGATCAATATGGAAGCCTTCACATCTGGAGGTTTTAATCACTACCCTCTCCAATGAGACAGCCCATTCCTCTGGCCAGGTCAGCCTCCTCACCTTTGTTGAATCGTGAAATGCTCAAACACTTAGTGCTGTGTTCATTCCACTTGGCAAAGCACTCTTAAGCCTCACTATCTTATCAAACTTTAATACTTAATTTTAATTTAACTTGTATTTTCTAACCTATCAGTCAAAACTTAACTAATTCTACACAGTTTTGTTGCACAAAGTATATACTGCCACTAGGTATAACCGGAAATATTCTTCTGGATTAAGCAGCTTGTCTTTTCATGGTCTTGGTTACGTGAGAGAAAAAATAATATATGTTTCTTTTTGGTTTATGCATTTTGCACAAAATTAAAATATTTTACTACAGCAACTAAATTAAAACAGTAGCTACTATTGCTAAGTATTTTTAAATAGAATGGGCAATGCATACATATATGTGATATATGTATTATCATATGACATTTCACATATATCAGATTAAATTGCTCTTGATTTTAAATTAGAGAATTTCTGAGAGAAGATTTTAAGACAATTAACTAATAAAGAAATTCTCAATTTTTGAGAAGGTACTCTTTACCTAGATAATTTTAGAAATGATGCTTTATTTAAAACCAGATTTTCACGTTTCTTAGACTGCAGAATACCAAAAAAAAAAAAAAAAAAGGAAACTTTCAACTGTGAGAACAAAAGAAATGAAAAATTCAGAGGCTTTTATTTTGCTATTCCTATGTTTTAAAAGCTGTTGTATTTTGGCAGTCTTAAATTCTATATATTACTAAGACAGAAGTTCAAATATTGCCAAGAACGACCTTTAAATTTCAGTTTCTCCTAAAACTAAAGAATATGTTTTAAATCTCCCATTTCTTTTTCCATCAGTCTCAGTTTAAGCATCCAATGGTGCTGTTATGACCACCATCTTCTTAGAATCTGGACTTTTCCCTATACAGAAATAAAATGAGGTTCCCACAAAGCGAAATAGTTGTTCGGTATGCTTGCCAATATTCTTGTGGAAGAAGTAAGTGGAGGGATATCTACAACACTCAAATTTAAATCCAGAAATAAAAAATTCTTGACATTTCATAAAATTGAAAGGGTTGATCATGGTTTCATAAAACTCATTGATTTTATTATAGTATTCTCAGCTTTTCCAAAGTCTTGCTACTAAACTTAACTGTAATGGTTCCTTGTGGACTACTCAGTATAATATCCTGAGTGAAGATACTGTGATTTTAGTGTTTGCATCCTGCTCAAACTTTCTTAAATTTCTACTTTCTTTAACAACACTAGTTCACAAAGTTGCTTTAAGTTAAAACCTTCAAAGCAATCTCATCTATAAATTTTTTCTCTCAAACTGTCTTACAAATCATCTTTACTAAATTATTATATGCAACAGACCTACCTACCTTCATAGATAGAGAAGTGTAACTTATTATGAATGTGAGTGTTTAGTGATGCCTTGAAAGTGGTACTTCCTTTCCCCCTATTTTGGCTTTCAAACGACTTGGTAGGAATCAGCAAAAGCATAGAAATATTACTGAGTTTCTGCTTGGTGACCTTATAAATGACTCCTATGATAATTTGCTATGCCCTGGGGGCTACTGTTAATGGAGTTGTGATAATGGCAGCCAGGGGAAAATCAGCCTAGCTCTTTAAGGCATGACTAACTTCAACTTACTGGCATAAGTTTCTACGGCAGTCTCCCCTGAATTAGCATTGTCTTACTCATAGAACACATATTCAGCATCTCCTACTGTAGGTCAAGTGAGGACTTTTCTCTGGGAAAGAACACATGTAATTTGACTGAGAATATGCTGGGTTGTGTGGAATTGTGTTGGCCACTCTGCCCTACTATCCCCTTCTATGTTCTCCTTTTATCCTAGGACTTAGAAGACTGGGACCTGCTTTTTCAAAAATTCCTGCCAGTATGTCCTAAGTTAGATTCCGCCAATGAGAGGAACTAGTATAATTTTGGAAAGCATAGGAAAAGGAAAAGCAATTATTATTCTTGTGGCTGTGGCTGGCAATTACCGAGGCTTCCACATCAAGATTTTTCCAACAGCTTACTGATGTCTTCCAAAGAATCGCCTGCCTTTGGGCAGTGGGCAGTGAAATCAATGGCAGTCGTTTCCTGTAACCTGAGCATTTCCTGATTTCCTAAATGGTAGAGTGGCCTCCCTAATCTTTTCTTTCCCAGGCCTTCTAATGGTTTTCTAATCCCTCTATTAAGCCGTTTGTTCTTTGAAACACCTGGAGTTGTTTCTGGTTTCCTAACTCAACCCCAACTGATACAGAGCTTTTGGAAGAAAAGGGATCCAGAATGCATCTCCTTCTTTTTAAAGCCCTTCAGTGGTCCTGACTGAAGAAAGGAACCGAGGACCCCAAATAGGCACTCACCAAGAGGAAAAGGAGAGAACAGGCTGGGTGTGATCAACTCCAGGTTTGCCGTGTATGGGGAGAATCTATTTGACAATGTATAACTAAGGATGAAATTCCATCTGTCCTAGGCAACCTGGCATAATGACCACCCTTCAGAATTAGTAGCTGGGCATGCAAATGACAACAAAAAGTTGTAACTTTGAAAGCATGTAAGGTATCACCTCTCCTTATGCAGATATTAGGCTCAGCAAAAGCCATTGCAGCATTAAAGACACATGCATTGTATCTCATCTCCATGCCTCACAGAGACAAAGTCATCATCAGCCAAGATGCTCCCAGTCTTACAACAGATTGACAAATAGACCTGCATCTGCAGCCTTTCCTTCTTTTTTGTTTTAATAGAGGAATTCTGTATGAACCAATTCAAGACCAGCACCTCATCCTGCATTCTCAGTGATCTCCATCTTGTAGTTATCCTGTCTCTTCCTCTATCTCCAGCCTCTTGGCCAACAACAATATTAGTAAACATGTAAATGTGCTCCAGGAATGCACAACTACAAAAGGATCCCTTTTAACCAATGTTAACATCCACCTTACCTAGCTTATTGTTGACCAAACTGTTTAAAAAAGATATTTATACTGCCTCTATTTTTTTTTTTTTAATCCCCAAACACCTATCAACTCATTCCAGTTGAGCTTCTTTAAATTTTCACTATTCTTCAAAAACCTTCTCTGGTTATGGTCATTCATTCATTCATGCATTTTTTTTCATCTTTTCCTTTAACATATTTTTACGTAGCACTATGTTAGGAGCTGGATCTATCTGTTGATCTATCGATTGATCGATTGATCTATAAATAAGTAAAAAGGAAATTGTCCTGCCTTGATTAATGATGCTCATGTTGCAAATACAATTAGTATCTTTTTTCTAATCAATTTATTCTCTGTAAAATAAGAAAAACAGTAATACAAACTTATTGCAACAAGTTAAAAAATATGAGGATAGATATATAAAAGAAAATGTAGGGGCTGGCCCCATGGCCCAGTGGTTAAATTCACCTTCTCCACTTCAGCAGCCTGGGGTTCCCTGGTTCAGATCCTAGGCTCAGACCTAGCACTGCTCATCAAGCCATGCTGTGGCTCTCTCCCAACAATTAGTTGATGTTAACAGTTTAATGTAGATTCTTCCACACATTTGTCTATACTCACATAATTTAGGTTATGATACATGTAATTGCTGATATTCTGTTTTTCACTTACAAAACAACAGTATCAAATGATTCAACCTAATACATATGCACATGTATTAAGATTTTTGTTTATTTTTAAATAGTTTTTGAGTAATGTTCAAATAATATTTTCAAGATATGAATGACTTAATGAATGAATGAGTGATATCTGTGTTCACCTTTATTGGGGAGATATATTAAAAACAAAATCTTCTGCCAACCCAGAAAAACCTCTCCAGAACATGATAAGCATTATAGGCAATCCACTAAGAGACTGCAGAGGCAGAAAGAAATCTCATCCTTTTATATGGCCAGGCAGATACAATCCATTCTATATATGTTGTTGAGGTAAACAATAACTATTGTTCAAGAAAGAGGACTTGACAGCATCATTTGTCACACATAGTTCATTCTAAATTCACCTGATAATTGAGATGACCCATTGTGTTAGCTGGATTCACCCATAAGCAAATCAAATTCTTACCTTTATAATGAGGTAGTTTTGCAACATGTCCAAGGTTGGGCTCTTACCTGCCCACAGAAACTGGGAGATGGGGGCACTATCTTCCTTGATGATCACATTTCAAAGAGATGGTTCTCAGATCCTAGAGAAAGATATTCCTGGATTGTAAGACTGACAAGAGGCTTATCTAGCCTTTAAAAAGATTTGCATACATTTCAAAGAGACAGAGAAAGAATTTAAAATTACAAGTTTTCTAAAGTAAATATGTAAGAAAAAGGAGGGTAGGACATCTCCTCCCTTATTTTTCACAGAGAGAATTAAGCCTCTTATTTTAAATTTGTATTTGCCTTACATATTAAATATCAAGAATCAAAACATTTATATAAAATTAAGTATCTTTCTCTTTGTCACAAAATGTTATGTCCTGATATTTGAATTGTTGGACTCATCAAGAGAGTAACTGTATAGAAGGCAGAAAAGAGACTATGGAAAGGTTGGAGAAATATATAAATTTTTAGGATGAGAGGATTAGTCAGGAAAGGAAGTCCCATAATCAGCAGTCTATGTAGATATTTTTAGACAACTGAGAAGGTAAAATTATCTATACACAAGTAAATTTCTTCCAATTTTTATTTTAGGTAGATAAACAATGATCAAACTGAACAAATTCTACACATTATTTTTCTTAATAGTTTAACAGCAAGAGTATGATTGTTGCAGTGAAAAATACATATATTAGATCTTGATGGTAATTAAAATGTTTCTCCTTTCCTATTGTAGAAATTCAATTATACATTGGAAAATTGCAGCTAATAAAACATGAAAGTAGAAATGAAATAAATCACACAGCTACACAGGCAAGGAAATAACACACATTTGTCTCTTTTTTTCTTGTCTGAATAACTATACAATATGTTTTACTTTAGCATTCAGGCTATCATATGTACAGACTCAATTAGTATGCTTATCTCACTAAACTATATTTAATTTTGTATTCCTGATACTTGCATATTTCCTGGCACAATGATGATACCCAATAACTGTTTATTGGATTAGATTTTAGAATGACTTTAGTTTAAAATTATCCAAGGATGAATCTTGTCTACATTTTTTCTCTAGAGGAGCACTACACTCAGACTAAGCCCCCAAAATGGTTACTTTAATTTGCTGAATAGTGTTTTACAGTATTGTCAGTGCAAATAATCTGTAGTCAATCTATAAATAAAAATTCAGGTGAGCTTATTATATGAGCCATTTTTGAGGACTATAATCAGTGAGCAAACTTCCCAAGGAAGGAAGTGTTCTGAAGAAGCAGGGTGTACAGAGTGGTTATACACCATCTTGGAACAAGGAACATACATCACAATTGACAGGAGTATCTCTTTTACTACAGTCATGAGATGCTTTGCTAGCACAACAGGTCAGTGGTCAGCAGGTCAGTGGTCATGAGATGAGAACAGTGGGTCAGTAACTAATCCTTAGTTTCTGGGAAGGAATGTTTTTCCTTAAAGAAATGTTGATATGGGCGGGGGGCAACATCCCCATCTTTAAGGTCATCATTCTTGGCTTTGGGACATTGTAAATGTTTAAAGCAGAGGTACAATGCATGCTCAACAGGTCATGTCAGGTCTTTCTGGAAAAACAAGGTCAGGCCGAGTTAATTTTAAGCCAAATGGCTTCCTCATATACTCCAATATATCTTTTGCTTTTCAATTATTCATCAGTATGAAAAGTAGCATGGAATCTTACTTGTACATCCACTTGTCGTTTATTCATGTTTGATGTCATCTCAATCATAGCTAATGGTTACCATTTATTGAGTGCTCACTACGCAACCTGGTAAACATTTTATGAATGTTACCACTTTTAGTTTCACAACTCTACAAGGTGTGTTTTCCAGTCTTAGCCTTACAATTGGTGAAACTGAGGAGATTTAGAGAAAGTTAAAGTAACTTGACAAGGGTAATACAGCCAGAAAATGGTAGATCTAAGTTTAAACCCATGTCAGTCTGAATACACAGTCCTGCTCCAGGGTCTCTGCTTTTTTAGCCAACGTATAACTCTGTGTCTCTAACCAGGCCATGTGGGCCCAGACTGTATGACAAGTAGTTTACACAGTACCTACCAAATGAAGTGGCAAATTCTGGCTTGTTCAAACCATTGTTAATAGTCAAGATGGCTTAATCCCCAGGGTTAGGAAATGAATCAGGTGTTCCTGGTAATTAACATTCTCAATCAAACAAGTGATAATGCCATGGTTTTGGATGACCACTTCACTTATGACAGACTAAAAGAAATGGCTGTTACAGATGTGACCTATGAGGGAAACTCTGTGAGCAGTTGACATATAGGAAACAGAGTTCAGAACTTGTCGAAAGGCTTTCAGCAGGTATACAAAGAGTTATTTCTCCCAAACAACCATACTGTCTAGTGTCTAGAACTGCATAGCCACATCTGGGAGTAGTGATAATGGAGAGCTATGGAAGGTAGGATATTCAGGGTGGGGAGGTGGCTGGGTGGGATGAGAAGGAGAGAATAGCCTTTGCAGGATTCATATCTTTGCAGATTTTATGATTTAGCTAGGAAGGCCTGGTTCTGTTTACCATATTCAAGCTGCAGAGAAAGGGAAAGCATATCTGCAGATACTATCTCATAGGGATTTAAATAACTCCTCTAATGGTTTATGATATGCTTGCTTTTCTTATTGCCCAAACCTCAAGTTCCACAGGAAATTATTTGAGATACCACTGCACTGTCTTGGCATATCTTTTTTTTTATTATTGCTTTTCTCAGTTACTTAAACCTTGTATTGTTATTTAACTATTTATTTGTTCATATCATTTCTTCCTCAACACAAAGGTAAACCTTTTGAGAGCAGGAATGTGTCCTAGAGAGGAGCTATCTTAGTATAGGGAAAAGCACATGCCATTTGATCTGGCAGGGAATTCAGACCTATTGATTTTCTTTGTTCCAACAAGAGCACATGGGAGACATATGGCTTTGTAGCCAAGAGACTCCTTATTCAAGTATTATTTTCACAGCAAGTGAAAGAAATCCACCTTAGTTCACCTTAATTGAGGAGAATTATTTTGTTTCATGGACGTGAATCACAAGAAAAGCTAGGATGAAATTTGTTGTGCACATTTAGAAGAAATAAATATTATCAAAACTCTTCCTGTGTGACAGCAGAGCTGCAGAAACCTTCAATTTTCACATTTCCAAAACATTGCAAGCAGAGGGAAAAGGTTGCCTCTCTCTCATGAATATTTTAGAAATCCCAGGGAAATATTCATAAGCCCAAAAAAGACAGTGAATAAAGAGGCAATCCCCACAGTTCCCTTCAGACCACATGGCTAGAATGTGGTGGGAAGGTGCAGCTCCTCAGAAGAATGGGAAGGCCAATGGGTGAATATTTGTGAGCTGGAAAGCCACTATATTTTATATCTAATGTAGAATGTGATAAAAGGAGAGAAATAGGGTATATCAATCTGTGTTGAATACCTACCATATGTCCTATAAACTTTAAATACATGATAAACTCATCCAAATATCCATAAAGGATAATAAATATGAAGATAAATGAGATGATACTGGGCAGTGAACATCTATTTAAAGATAAAGAAATAATGATATATTTTTAAATTATTAATACTAAGGTTTAACTTCTCTCTTGATTTTAGGATTACTTCTTTGCCCCAAAAAACTAGATAATTTAAAATTTTAGCCTGCAAGAGACCTAGTATTTGCAGAGTACCACATGCAAGCATTTTACATGCACTATATGATTTAACTCTCATAAAAACACCAGAATGTAGGTATTTATATTTGTTAGGATATAGACTAGGCTACTTTAGTGAAGAGACCCAAACATACATTTACTTAAAAAAGAATACAGGTTTATTTCCTTTTTAAGGAACACTTATACATATAGCATGATCCAGAATGAGTTATCCCAAGAGGGCTCTGCCAGACTCAGTATAGAGCTTCCATCTCTGAGTCCAAGATGGTACCATTTCCCAAGTCCAGCTATTGCCATTTCCCAGCCAGTGGAAAAAGGAAAAAAGGAAATGGAGGACAAACTAGGGGTTTTAAGGATATAGTCTAAAAGTTGCATATATCATTTGTGTTCTCCTGTTATCCAGAACTGGGTCAGATGATGATACTTTATAACAAGGCAGGCTAAGAAATGTAGTTTCTAGGTGGGAGTGCAGGACCCCTACTAAAATATGTGTATATGTGGTGAAGTTGGTCGAAGTAGTTCTACTGAGATTTACTGTGAAGTTAAGGTGGTAAAACGCCTCACTTACACAGCCTCCTTCCAAGACCCTGGGTGAGGGAGAGCTAGAAAATTATTCATTTATTTATTTCATATCCTTTTTTCTTAACATTTTCAAAAGATAGATCTGCTCCTGACAAGTAGGGCCTACCTATAAAAGAAATACAGGAAGAATAAATTCTGGAGGAAAATTTACTCTCTCTGCCTCAAAGTAATTTTCCTTATTTTACCAATGAAGCCCAAAAAAGTAAAGTATCTTGCAAAAAGTCACATAGAGTTGAAGGAGAAATGAGAACCTTGGTCTCTACGGCTCAAAGAATTTGACTATTATATTTCTAGTACATCAAGTACTCATATCTTTTAGAATTTTATTTCCTCCCAGCACTATCTCAGGAGAAAAGTTGGACAACATAGAAATTACAAGGTAATTGGTCACATCGCTTTGTCCCTATCTGTTCAGATGATCTCGGGAGACAAAGTGAAAGTGAAAGAGAACACGTGAAGCCCAGCTGCTAAGCTGACATGACAGCCAGTTAGTTGGGGCGATGCCACTCTCAGATCAACCCAAAGGTTAATAACACAGATGCAGTCAAAGATCTGACGGATAGAGGGTGTGAACTCTGTATCAATAACTTACAGCAAATGCCTGAAGGTGGCAGATGAAGAGGGCTGTCATCAATTAAGCATGGCAGCCCATTTTTATAAAATTGTCAGATGGGATTATTAAATTTCACATCTTAGTTTGCTTAGGGAAAAAATCAAATAACACTAAAGGTTGCATTTTAAAAACAACATTTAGTGTAAACTCTTGCTTCTGGCCTCATGTCAAACTGTCAAAGAAGTGCTGTACAATTTGATCCATGTTTTTCATTTTTCCATTTCTGAACCAAGTTATTTCTTCATACTTATTATTAATCTCATGGTTAAAAAAACCCATCTGATTAATAATTTTTATTTTAAGAATTTCATAAACTGGAGCAATATTTACTTATCAAGGAAACACCCTCAAAGTCTGAATACGAGTGCAAGCGGAATATTTACTCAGCATATCAACTTGGAGTGCACATTCCTCAAAGTAAACTACCATAACAGAACACTAGGTGCAGGCTTTGCTTTTTCCAAATTTTCTTGTTTATAGTACACTCAGCAAAACATGCTGCACTAAGTCACAGTGCACTTAAAGTGGTCTGTCTCCAGATACGCTGCTGTTATTTTAAGATTTCATTCGGAGGGCTCCATGTAATTCAAGTTGAATTCACTGTGGATCGGCTTGATTATCTAACATACAGCAAATCTTAAACTTCTTGTATTTGTAAAACCCCTATGAAGGCCAGAATTATTTGGTAGCAAACTGGAAAAATTTAAAAGACCCAACACAACACTTTTTTAAAAGGCAATTATAATTATAATGCAATCACTACTGAAGTATAACAAGTTCTCATGGTATCTAGAAAACCATTCACGGTTATTCCACCATGCATATTTTTACACTTAACCTTGTGATGCTGGCTCAGTAATTGGTTCCTATCTTAATGTGACTGGCCTAATACCTTCTTAAGGAAATTACTTTTCTTTAGCACTGGATTAATATTATCCTATGCTTTTTACTTTTTATTTGTGGTAAGTTGTGTCCCATACTGTACCATGGTCCACTCAACTTAATGATCTATTTGAGGGACATCACTAAAACAGCTTGTAAACGTGATTGTAACCATATGAAATGTTGCACAATGATCAGCTTGAGGTAGTACACTGAAAAGACTCACAATACACCAGAAAGCTGTGAGAAATGGTTGAGAATCACTATATCATATATTGACACAGATGAAGAAAATGATTATGGAATTCTAGAATTATAAGGCATAGGAGTTATTTAGGCCAACTCTCTAATTAAACAGGCCATGAACCAAAAGCTAGATTTGATAAACATCTTAAAATGAATTGGCAGCTGAACCAAGATTTGGACCTAGTGTTGTGTACACCATAGCCTACTGTGTTGCTTATCATATGGTCCCCAAAATGGCATGGATACAATAATAAGAGCAGTTCTTAAATATACTTATTTGAATCAAGCAAATTAAAGATCAGTATTTTACCCTGAGATTAAAACTTCTCAGCTATCAAGTGATTCTTTATGCCTCCTCTCCCCCAATACGTCAGCCTAGATGGAGGATATAATCATGTGGCTGTGGTGCTGAGAAAGTTTGCACTATCTTTTAGGTTCCAAAATGTTCCACCTTGTAACAGGTAAATGTAAATTAATTGGGTGACTGACTGCCTGCCTGATTAACTGACTTACAGACAAACTGGGTGACTGATTGTCTGATAGACTAGGGCTTCCCAAGGCAGGTCAAGTTTATCATTCTCTATAGGCTCCTCAAGTAAACTTCCAATGTCAAACATTATTGGCAAACTTTATATTTAGAGTACCAAGTTACCAAATAGGTTTTAGTGAGACAAATTCTAAACGTAATTGGCATCTCTTTAAATCTTTCTTAATTCCCCCACAATTTTGTTTTAAATTAGTACATTTGTTTTACACAAATATACTAATCTAAAAAAATTAAATGATATTCAGTATCTAAGAATTAAGTTATGTAGTGAGTAATTCAACGCTGACACCTGATATTACGTGACAGACCTAACAGACATAATATTGTGATACTGTGATACTCACAAAAATAACATAGCATTTATATTTCCAGATCTGGACATAATGTGATGTCTTTCAAAAGGCAACTTTGTAATACAAACTTTAAAATTAATATTATCAACTTTTTCCATCTAAAACTTACCGTAGCAAGTTAATGCACTTGTTCTGGCATCCATGTTTGAGAAAAGCATTTTTTGCAAACTTCACAGGAAAACATTTGGACAAATTCAAAAATCACTGCAGCAATACACATAGATCTCATATTTCTTTGATTTTCCCTTTCTTTTCTAATTTCTACATCTTTTACTTTATGATAAGACACAGCCAAAGAAAAGACAATACATTACTACAAAAGACAACAGTGGTTCTTAGGCAAAAAGCATATGGAGAATCATCTCTTTTATGTGACCAAATAATCTCTTTTTTAATGTCCTTATTAATGTGAACCAAATCTAAAAATGTGAACATGTAGCTTTATAGATTGCTTGATTCCAATTTCACCTGCATTAGGTAAACTGTGTCTTATAAATTCCTTTCTTAAGAAGTAATTCTTGTATGTTCATTTCTTTTCCTCAATTTCCCACTAAACCCCCAATTATTTTAGAGTAAACATTACAGTAAGGCATTATGTAAATATGAAAATTTTAATAAAAATGCTTGGTCCTTCATATTATCTTTAGAATTGCAAGGTTTATGTACAAGCATGAATGCTAAGACTGAAATGCCTAGGTTTTCTTCTGCTGTTATATGACAGAGTACTTATAGTATCAGATTCTAACTTTACCAAAACTGAACTAAAATGAAAAGCATCATTATAATCAGCCATATGGCTGCTTCATTCTAAACTGGTTATTTTTAAAAAGCCAGCCTCCAACATTCCTCCCTACAGGAAGAATAAAAATAGCATTACTACTGTGCACATCGAAGCTTCATTGCTCAGCCAGTACATTTAGCTGGCACTAAATTCCTGAATGGCACAGTACTACAACACAGGTCATCTGGATGACTACCAATGGACAGTCTTCATGTGATCAGGGATTAATCTGATAGACATGGCCTTTGTAGAGACAGCTACAAAATACAACACTAATTCTGAAGGAACAGGGATGGAAAGAGTCATCTTTTTCAGGTGACCAATGAATCTTCTTTTAAAGTTACCACTACTGCACACAGATCCTGAAAAAGGTAGGAAAAGATTCCATTTCATTGTATTCAGAATCATCCTCTTGGAAAACCTCTTCTAGTCTAAAAGCACCCTCAGAAAGTGTTCTTTGTCTTGAAGATAACTGTGGTTCAATTCCGGATGATATTTGGTAGCCCTTATTTTTGTCTTTTGGAGAATTTTTTGGTGCTCTGTAGAGAGTGGACATGTATGTGTTTGGGGAGGGTCACAGAAATCTGACAAAATGATATTATTGAAGAACTTGAGGCTAACCATGAACTTGAAGTTTTGTATTCAGCTCTACAACAAAAGGCACCAGCTTCTCCTACAGGTTATGTGCATCATAGATTTGGTAGCAGGAAAAGACAGATGTGGGTCTCCATTTTGCCGCATGGATTGCAGTCTCTCCTCATTGGTTTCAATTTTTTTCTGTTATCAGAGAAACAATTTCTCTGTTTCTATGTATTATATACATCCAGCTTTCTTTCCAGACTGCTGGCTTAGATGACCTTTTGAAACTTGAGGCCTAGCACAAGATGGACAGGCAACAGCTTTGCATAAATTTTTGCTCCAGTTCCCACAATTGTGTGAGGTGAAAGGTCTCTATAATAAATCTTTAATCTATATCACTCATAGTGATTCTACTTCTCAGGCCAAATCCTGATGGATAAAGTAGTAATGGAGAGACATGAAGAAATTAATTAAAGTGATTAATGCCCAAGCACTCTTCAAAGGAAGATAGTAGAAGAACCTAGAAGCATGCCTTTACTTTCTCTGAGTTGATTCCATATCCCTAAATGCATATGTCTATAGTTCTTATTTTATTTTAGACACTTTTTTACACAGTGACACTGAGTTTCTCCAAAAGTGGAAAGAAAATAGCTCCAAGTAGCTACCCCTTCAATATTCACTCTCAAGTCCATTAATCTTCACTCCGAAGTGTCTTAGTTCCACTTTTCCCTGCCTACTTCTGACTACATGGAAAGTTTGCCCATCAGGCTATGTTAACAGCCCTTAAAAACCTATCATGGGTTTTTCTCTTTGTGTATTAAGAGTAAAGTCTTTATAGTTTAGTGATTCACTGCAAACTCGTGAAGGAAGTGATGCTCACATTATCTTTTCCTTGTCTAAGGCTCAGCCTGGCTCTGATTCTTCTAGCAGAAGCTGAGTAGAGCAATGACCACATCTTCCGGCCTAGCACTAAATCACCCATAATGTGAACAGGAGCAGTGCATATCAGCTCTCTGACTAGGAGCTACCAGACTGCCACTTCCTTTTATTTCAGCAAACTTGGTTTTTGGCAACCAGCACACTTCATTTTTCTTCCCTGACAGCTGTATCTGAGTCACAGGTCCACCGTGCAGGGCTTTTCTTTCTCCTTAGAGTGTTATCAATTATTCTACAAGTATTTACTGAGTACTTACCATGCACCATGCACAGAACTAAGCCTAGGCCTAGGCTGGGATGAGATGTGTGATGAACGAAGCTCTTCAGTTTGAGGACATAACATATTCTTGGGCATACAGGCTACACAAAGAGGAGAGTTGTAGTAGCTTCTGTTGAGGTTAGAAAAATATATATAATGGTGCTTTTTAAATTTTACCTAATCTGTCACTGCTAGAGTTTTGTGTAATGTGAATAGAATTCTCATTCTTTTCCCTAGGCTAACCCTCAATGCTTCATTACAGCACAATTAATACTGTCTGGGGAGAAACAGTTTATAGCAGATCTCTAGGGCTTGCTTATTAGACACGCTATGCCCAAGGCTTGGGCTTTTGACTTTCCCACTAAACATACATTCAAATGATTATTCTATAGATGGGATTGTAGACTGGGAGTCCTACTTAGGCTATGAAAAGAAAAATCAATTTTCTTTTTTACCCTTTTTCCATTCTTCGGTACATCCTATCACAATACAATAAGATAGTAGTCAGCAAGCTGTTTGTACCAAACAGCAAGAAAGAAGCAGTATCTATTGTTAACTTTTTACAAATGCAAGTTTAAGACTAAAAGAAATCAAAATAGAGAGTATATAAATGACTGCAATTTTACTAAAAGACAAAGCTTAGTTATACACTCAAACATGTACGCAAAATACACTGGTGTGCACTAAAATACATCCCAAGGCAGAATTTCATAATTGTGTTTATAAGTAGAAGACAAGATAGACACATTCTGAGTAGTATATTCAATTTTGTTAGATTTTCTGAACAAGCAACTGCAAAATGGCACATCTACCAAAAGCAGTGATGCCTAAAATATGTTTTTAAACCTAAGGGGGAGGAAAAATCTTCCCTATTCAGGTTAAAATACTTTGAATTCATTTTTCAATGTTGGCTCCTTTTCTCTTACCACTTTATTAAGGATACATTAGTAGCTTTTAAACTTTGCTAATAAATATTTACAACAAAAACTACAAAAGTATGTTATTAAAGAAACAATTTCTGAAAGCACTTTAAAACTGTGGACCTTGTGAAAAAAATGTATAAAACAAACAAGCAAAAAGCTTTATGGGCTTCCTCGGCCACTATTATTATTTATTTATTCATTTATATTTGTACAGTCAGTACTTTTGGAAATGATTTAGGGCAACTTATAAAAATACATAGTACAACAAAATGGGTATCAAAAAGAAACAAAGAATTTGTAGTAAAGGCCAATGAGGGTAGAAACAATAGATTCAAAAGCTACACAAAATGCATGTCCTGGGGTACAACAGCTAACATGGAGCCTCTAATTTGGCAGTGCACTGTCTATAACAGTAAAGCCAGAGGAAACACAACCCAGTTACTCGAGCCATCGCTTCCAATATACAATGATAGGACAGTTTCTCAAAGAAGCACATTTATTGCTCATACAGATACCAAAGATAAATATCTTCATTAATCAAAGTGATATGTTTTGTTTCTGTTATTGTTGTTTTTAACATATACGTGTGTGTGTATGTATATATACATGTTTCAGTTTTGGAGTACTGAAGTCCAGGTACATGGCACACAGCCTTCCGCCCTTATGCATTAATCCAACTATAGATTTGAAAATTTCAGGTGAAATGATTCTTAATCATTTCTTAGTTACAGACCACTTTGAATACATGACAAAAATAATAGACGGCCCATTAAAATTTATATGCATAAAAGTTATATGTCCTTTTAATGTGCTCTTAGATCTTCCTTTACCCAAGGTAATGTAAGAATCTCTGAGCAAGAAAAATGGACTGCTTAATTTGCCAGAAATCCTTTGTAAATACTACTTATTTCCACAAAGATTTTGAGACACTGAACAGCACTGAGTTTGAGGTAGTTGTCTCTGATGAGCCCCTTGTGCATGTACTCTGTGCTGTTGCTTAAACCAAAACCAGACAGGAGTTAATAGGTTAAGCAGGGAAGAGAAAAATCAGCCCTTTATGAGACATCAAGAATAAAAATGACATACACGAAAAAACCCTAATTTAATAGAAGGTCTTTGTTCCGCTGCACTGAAGTAGGACATAGAAGAATTCCTGAAAGGAGGCCCCAGAATCTCCACATGGCTATTGGGAAATCATACCATCAGCGAATGCATAGATAGTGAAAGCTGTAAACATCTGTATTAAAAATGATGGCAGTAAGAATATTAGTCTAGAAAATACGTGCAGCGCATTTTAGTTGTGGGGAGGGGAAAATCCCTCTCCCGCTGTCCCTCTTGGTTCGTATGACTGCTCAAATAATTACAATGGTATGACCCTTTAGTTCCTTTACAACCTTATTTCCCTAATTCTTTCTGATTAAATTATAATGGTAAAGTGTTTTCTACAATAAGAAAAATCTATTTTTTAAAGAAAGGATATATATTAAGTCAACATCTGTATTGGAGGTATACTCTGGACTCCTTGCTTACATGGCAGAATCTGCATTCAAACCTAGTTTGCTAATGTTTCTTCTCTATTACTTTCTTGGGTTAATTGACACTGTAGTCCTTAAATCAACCAATGTTTCCTTTCCTTATAACAGGCAGAATGATGAGAAGGAGACAATACAGGAAGGGGCATGTATATAATAATTTCAAAATTCCAGGCACTGTTTGAAGTACTTTACATATATTTACTCATTTTATCACTCCAATAACCCAGTACTATTATTATCTTCAACTTATACATATAGACTTGTGCAAGAAGCCAGGGTAACTTGGAGAAAGAAGGACAATAAATATGCATAATTGCAGAACATAAACCTTTACAGGTTTTATAAAGATTGTCTGTAACCTTAGTGCCTATCATGTGTCCTAGACACCATGAGCTAAATAAAATCACTAAAATCCTGAAAACCAGAAGAGAATCTTTTTTCTTTTAAATTTCCCAGACGCAAAGGCTCATGGTTTCTAAAAAGGCATGGTTCCACTCTATCAGTGACAATCATAAAGTAAAAGAATCTTTGACATGACTTGTCTTAAAAAAATCATTTCAAAAATGAAAAAGTTGTGTCCCAGTGTAGATGGAAACGGCCCATATTAATCATCTTTTACTACATGAAAAATTACTGCAAAATTTGGTTACTTAAGACAAGAAACTTTTATTACATCACACAGTTTCTGAGAGTCAGGAATCTAGAAGTAGCTCAGTCCTTTGTTTTTGGCTCAGGGTGTCTTATGAGGTTGCAGTCAAGCTGTTGGCTGGTCTGCATCTCTATGGCTTGACTGAGGCTAGAAAATCTGTTTCCAAGCTCCTTCACAGGCCTGTTAGAGGTTTCCATTCCTCACCATGTGGGCCGCTCCATAGGGCTTCCCCCAGATGGAGTCATCAGAGAGAGAGAGAGAGAACACAACCAAGTCGGAAGCTATAATCTCTTAACTTAAACTCAGAAGAGATATACCATCCCTTCCGCCATATTTGATTTGTCAAATAGGCCAACCCTAGTACAATTCACAAGGGTGCGGATACCAGGAAGCATTAGGGGACATATTGAAGGCTGGTTACCACAGAGTCCTTGACTTGGAATCCAAATATTTGAATTAATAAAGACATTTGGGTAGTAGGGTGAGATAAAATGCCACTGTTTCCTTACCCTCCCCAAAACCTCCATGATCAGAAATGATGACCCTTGCCCTTCAAGTTTAGAAGTACTAGATATCCTCCTGATTTTGTCTCATCCTGGAGAGACATAAATGTGTACATCAATAGTGTATTTGAGCAGTGAAGTGATGTACTGAATGTCCCCGCTAAAATCCTGAAATTCCCTGCTTTAGTGCATTCTCCAGTTAAAGCAATGGATTTCCTAGAAAAGCCTATTGTTAATGAAAAGCTGAGGCAGATTTCTTAATGGGAGGAGCTTAACAGAGTAGCAGAGCAATTGTACCTACACCTTTGAGGTCCCACATTCTCCATTCTTGTCAAAGTTCCCATTTATCCTGCTGGGATCCATGATATAGTTTAGTCTTCAAGGACTTATGAATTCTTCTTTGATGTTTTCCTGAGAAGTTTTCTACATGATTCAAGACAGAACATTGAATTAAGTCAGCCCCAAGGCCAACCTACATAGCAGACTGAGAATTCACATGCTGTTCTTTATTCAATCTTAATTAGGCTAGTAGAAGTGATGTAGTCTAGAATGCCAATCAGGTGTGTGAGTTACTATTGCATAGAGAGGATTCTGTATAGCGTAGACCTTGCTTTAAGTTTGCCTCTTTAAACATGATTTTTAAAGAAGACACATATTGTTCAATGTATTATTAGATACAATCACTGTATACAGTTTTAGAATAGACTTGCAATTGGAGAATTAAAGCAAGAAAGAAGGTTTTTGCACTAAGCTTTACCACTCACAGTGACTACTTACATGGAACAAATGTAGTTCAAATATCAGCCAGTCTCTTTTTCATTCATTTTAAGAGATAGGCTCTTTTTTTTCCTTATTGATTTTTCTCTGCTCATTACAGATCACTTCACTTCCCTTTGATCTGTTTCTCTCACAGAGTTGGTACTTCTTATAGGTGCTTCACTTATCACTAATGGCAATTGCTGGCTATTGACCAAATATGACATGACTACTGAATTGAAACTTTTTACATCATTATAGCTCAATATTGGTAAATGCAGTTTTATAAATTCTAAATTAGCTCTGCTGATAGCTTTAAGAAATGTAGGAACTAGCAGGGACAAAATCATAATAAAAATGCCCAGTTTAGATCTCTCCTAATACAACACGGTAAAATAATTTTGCTTATCTAGAATTAAGTGAAGGAGAAGATTCCACAAACATCCTTTTGCTTAATAAATATTTATGTTCTTTCACTGGGATTTTTACTCTATTTGGTAACAGAACTACACAAATAAAATTAATCCTATATGGTAACTATTTGGCCATTGAATAAACAAACCAAAAAAAAACCCCACTGATTTTATTTATATTTTTTTCTTTCTTAGATGCTGCATTTGACAAGCCAAACTTTCTCAAGGATAGTAATTGCTATTTAGCCCACCTTGTCATTAAGGAGTGCCAGAAAACAGATGATAATTGTGTATTACATCTACTGTTTTCTAACCTCTTTCTATGACCTACAGGAGTTACTGACTTCTCATTTTTTCCCAAAGGTTGCATTTGTAACGTAATAGATTCTACAGAATATGTGCCTGTAGCAGAAAATGGAAATATATTCCTTTGTGAAATATGCATGTTTTGGAAACACAGATAGTCAGATATAGGATGGATGAGGCATAAGAAATGCCAACAGAGAATAAGTTAAAACAAAATCTGAAAATCGAAGAGTATCCTATGATTTTTGTAATACTTGTGAGGGCCCCAGAAATGATGTATACATCTTATAACAGGACACACCAGTAGGAACTGGAGGAAATACACGATGCAGAGCTGTGTGTTGAGATTTTACTCAAATTTTTATTTGGATACAGAACTTTTTATTTTTCAGCTTGAGCATATAACTGCATGATCATTTATATGAATGAAGTAAGTCAACACCTTCTTTTGACTTCCTTTCCCATTCTCCTCAGTGGTTTTACTGTACTTTCACTACTTTCCTTGAATCCCTAGCCTACCTCTTGTCTGATACTCTCACCTTGGTCTTCAAACATGTTCAATCCTTTCCACACAGAAAACAGAGACAATGATCAATGTATTTCAGCTTCCACGTCTTTCTCCTCTTTGGACACACGCTCTTAAGAATAATCTACACTCATTTTTTTACTCTTATACCTCCCAGTGAGTCTTGAATCCACTGCACTTAATTTTTTTCCCTCAACCACTTCACTGAAACTACCTGAAATTGACCTCTGGACTGTCAAATAGACTTTTAATTTTTCACTTGCCTTGATTTCTTTGTGATATCTGCCTTCCTGGACATTATCTCCTCTTTTAGCTTAACTGACACTACTATTTTGATCTTCCTTTTTATCATTCACTATTATTTATCTGGCTCGTTTAGCATTAGTTTTTCATCTGCTCTCTTGTGACTGATGAAAGACATCTTTGTTCCTGTTATGGTCTTTGTACAGTCCCTTCCATGATATCAACTATAGAAAATTTTTTTTCCAGTATTAAACTTTCTCCAGAGTGCAAGGCTTATTTTTATTCACCTTCCAAACTCTGAACATCTATATACTTCTATAATATAAATCTCAAGTATATTATGTACAAAAATAGTAATAAATAATAACATGATAGAAATATTAATATATTTCACATACATTATCTGTTTCAATTTCCATAATAACCATTTGAGAGGAATTACTCTATGTGTTTTACCATGAAAGAAACTAAGAATCAGAGTGATTAAGTAACGTGCACAATGTCAAAAAACCATTGAGAGCAAGTACAGTGATTTGAATGCAAGTCTATCTGATTGCTAAATTCTACTGCTTCCCAAAACAAATTTTATATACAATAAAATCTGCTTTTCCACCTTGTCTAAAGCTCAGTTAATGACTTCAGCATCCATCAATCATTCATACTTGATATCTAAGAGACAACTCTGACCACCCCATCTCCAATAATACCCACATCCAATTTGCTTACTAGTTTTGATATACGGGTGTTAAAAATGTCTTTAAAAAATTCCTTGCTTCCTTCTTTCCTTCCACTACCCTTGTTCACAGACTCCCAGCTCTCTCTAAATCATCTTCCATTCACTACCTGAGTTATCATTCTTAAGCTTTTTCATATCATTCCCTTGAACAAAATCTTTCAGCTATTCTAACTGCATGCAGAATAAAGTCCATACTCCCAGTCCTCCCATGCACACATCCCTTATCATTTCTAGGTGTATCCCTTGCCCCTCAGTCCCAGCCTTTTGGCTTTAGATTTCCTCCATCATTGTTCGGTGTGTGAACATGCCAGTCACTTTCACATTGTCCCTTATTCTTTTGCTCATGCTCTCCCTTCTGCCCTTATTTTCTTCCCTGACTGGAAATTCAGTTCATTTCTATTCATCACTGATATATTTGGATCCAGATAGGTCAGTTATGTGTCTATTTCCCAAAATAAACTGACAGGTTTTCAGGGCAAGAGTCAGGTATTCATCTTCACAACTCTCCTCTTTTTCCCCTAGAGACCCTTCGTCTAGAACTTCTTGCACATAAAAGCTCAGACTGAAATTGTTCTTTCACAGCTACAGTGGGATAATAAGAGAAAGTTTCAACATTCATATATGAATTTTTGAGATCCTGGGAAAATTAAAAAAGTGAGAATAAGCAAAATAACTAACTTTATCAGAAATTACAAGGTGACAATGACATATGCAAAAATCCCACCATAGTATTATATAGTAACATGTCAGGACACTTACGACATAGAATTGATCTTAAAAAAATTTAGGAGTAGAAAAACAAATTATACACAAAGGATGAGAGAACAGAAAAGCATCACATTTTCCAAAATCTATAGCTATAAATATATTTTCTAAAAATTAAGGACACCACTAGGAAAATGCAAATTTTACACAAAAATATTCAAATCGTGAAAGAGAAAAATAGAATGAATAAAACTCTTATTTTAGCAAAATTTAAAAAGTCAAGAAAAGAACACATAAGAAAACTAGTAAACATGGAATGCAAATTCAACTAGGATAAATAAGACAAATAAAAGATTATTACAATACACGTAAATTAAGGTTAAAAAGCTTTATATGTTTTTAAAGGAAAAAAGGAAAGCAAATCCAGGTATATGTAGCTTATACTAAAAAAAACTATGAATGGGCAAATAAATAAATATATAGGCAAAAATATAACTGATAAAAGCAACCAAAAATATTGTAAGATGGCAAGTTTACACTAGATGACACAGTAATCAAGAAAAAAGTCTTATTTTGCATTAATGAGACAAATGTTAATCTTTTATAATGGGAAAAATTATAACATTATGAACAGTTATAAACACCTGTTCCTTTAATGTAGCAGCAAAATATATAAAGCAAGAGTATTAGAAAGAAAGATTGTCAGCCAGCCTCCCTCCCCAAAGAATTCACATTAGGAGACAGGAACTTACTTGCCTCCGAATTCAACAGGCTGAGGAGACAAAGAACTGAGGCAAGAGATTTGCACATCACCCTCAGCCTCCCTAGAATCTTATGCCGTACCATGAATATATATTCGTTTTGAAATTACAAATATTATTTATAAAATCAGTTATGTCTTTTGTCACTAAAAAAACTCATTAAAATTTCCAAATAGTAACAATCAAGTCAACATTCCCTAAATTCAATGCAATAAAACATATTTAAAAAATTAATATAAAACAGGAATTAAAAGAAAAATCCTCTAAATATTTTTCCTAAAAAGGAAACCAAATTTTAAAAAATACACTCTGTTTTAAACTAATACTAATGAAAACTTTACAAGGAATACCTATAGGATTCAGCCAAAGCTCTATGCACTAAAAAATGTGCCTCTTAATTAGAGAGGGAAGGTATAGAAAATAAATGAATTATGCATTTAACTTAAGAAGGTAGATAAAAAGCAATAAAATATATCAAATGAATTTAGGTGGATGACATTAAACTGGATTTTAAATGTAAAATTTCTTAAATATTAGTGTGTAGTCCCACTTTATTTTCATTTTTGTTGCCTGTCATATTTTTTTTCTCAAGAAGATTAGCCCTAAACTAACATCTGCTGCCAGTCCTCTTCTTTTTTGCTGAGGAAGACTGGCCCTGAGCTAACATCCATGCCCATCTTCCTCTAGTTTATATGTGGGATGCCTGCCACATCATTGCTTGACAAGACATGCACATGTAGGTCCACACCCAGGATCCTAAATGGCGAACCTCAGGCCATTGAAGTGGAACTTGTGAACTTAACTGCTGTTCCAGCAGGCCAGTCCCCTTTTGCCTGTCATTTTGATGTCATCTGCATGAAGTCATTACCAAGATGAATGTCATGAAGCTTTCCCCTATGTATTCTTCTAGGAGTTTTACAGTTTCAGGTTTTATGAGTAAGCATTTAATCTATTCTGACCTGATTTTTGTGTATTGTGTAAAACAAGTGTCTGATTTCATCCTTCTACATGTGGATATCCAGTTTTCCCAACACCATTTGTTGAAGAGCCTATCCTTCCCTCCTTGTGTATTTTTGGCACCCTTGTCAAAGATCAAGTGACCATATATGTGTGGATTTATTTCTAGGTTCTCCATTCTGTTCCATTGGTTTATGTTTGTCTTTATGCCAGTACCATACTGTTTTGATTACTGTAGCTTGATAATATGTATATATTTTTTTCCATTTTTCTCCCCAAAGCCCCCCGGTACATAGTTGTATATTCTTCATTGTGGGTCCTTCTAGTTGTGGCATGTGGGACACTGACTCAGCGTGGTTTGATGAGCAGTGCCATGTCTGCGCCCAGGATTCGAACCAACGAAACACTGGGCCGCCTGCAGCAGAACGCGCGAACTTAACCACTCGGCCACGGGGCCAGCCCTGATAATATATTTTTAAATCAGGCAGTATGATGCCTCCAACTTTGTTATTTCTGAGGATCAATTGGGCCTTTTGTGGTCTTTTGTGGTTCCATATGAATTATAGAATTGTTTTTCTCTAATTCTGCACAAAATGTCTTTGGGGCTTTGATTACATCAAACAAAAACTTCTGCACAGCAAAGGAAACAATCAACAGAATGAAAAGTTACCTACTGATTGAGAGAAAATATTTCAAATCATGTATCCGATAAGGGGTTAATTTCCTAAATATATAAGAAACTCCTACAACTCAATAACCAAAATCCTAATAACTCAATTAGAAATGGGCTAAAGACTTCAACAGACATTTCTCCCAAGAAGATATACAAATGGCCAACAGGCATACGAAAAAATGCTCATTGTCACTAATCATTGGGGAAATGCAAATCAAAACCACAATGAGAAATCACCTTACACCTGTCAGGACGGCTATTATTAAAAAAAAACAAAAGACAAGTGTTGACGAGGATGTGGATAAACTGAAATCATTGTACACTGTTGACAGAAATGTAAAATGGTGCAGCCACTATGGAAAACAGTAGGTTTCTTAAAAATTTAAAAATAATGGAGGCTGGTCCTGTGGCCGCTGTGGCAGCCCAGGGTTCCGCTGGTTCGGATCCTGGGCGAGGACATGGCAATGCTCATCAGGCCACGTTGAGGCGGCGTCCCACATGCCACAACTAGAAGGACCTGCAACTAAGATATACAACTATGTACCGGGGGAATTTGGGGAGATAAAGCAGAAAAAAAAAAAAAAAGGTTGGCAACAGTTGTTAGCTCAGATGCCAATCTTTAAAAATAAATAAATAAATAAAAAATAATGATCCAGCAACTGCACTTCTGGGTACATGTACAAAAAACTGAAATCAGGATCTCAGCAAGATATTAGCACTCTGTGTTCATTGCAGCACTACTCATAATAGCTAAGTTATGAAAACCACCTAAATGTCTGTGGATAAATGAATGGATTAAGAAAATGGGTATATATATTCAATGGAATACTATTCAGCTTTTAAAAAAAGAAGAAAATTCTTCAATATGTGATGGTGTGGATGAATCTTGCAGACATTATGCTAAGTGAAATAAGCCAGACACAGAAAGATAAAGACTGCATGATTCTACTTATATGAAACATCTAAAATAGTCCAGTGGATGAAATCAAAGACTGAAATGGTGGTTACCAGGAGCTGGGGGGAGTAGGAAACAAAGAGCAATTAATTGATAGGTATAAAGTTTCAGTTAAGTAAGATGAATAAGCTCTAGAGTCTTGCTGTCCAACACGGTACCTAGAGTCAACAATAACGTATTGAACACTTAAAATTTGTTAAGATGATAAATCTTACGTTAAGTATTCTTACCACATTAAAAAACAGTATGGTTAACAAGACTAAGAACTGGAATTTTGAAATGACCAACAAAATAGACTCCTAGTGAGCCTGATAAGAAAAAAACAGAGAGAAATAAAAAATAAACATTATCAATTATAATAGGAATATAATGACAGAGAAGAATAAGATTAAAAATTGTAAGGGAATAAAATTATATTAAGTTAAATTTAGAAATATTTCTGTAGGAAATATATGGTAACATAAACTACTAGAGCTGATTGAAAAATGTAAGAAACTTAAATAAACCAAATTATATAAAATAAATAGAAAACATAGTCAATGATAAACCTTGCTACTTAGTCCATGTTATTTAAAATATTTAAGAGCATAGATTTAAAAAAAAATGCTTTCCCATTTATTTTAGAAATCTAATTGAACTCTGATGCCTAATGCTGACAAATTTCATAAAAATAGAAAATCATAGACTCGTTTCATTTATAAAGGTGCAGTAAATTTGCATTTTACAAGAGGATTAAGTTCAGAACTCAGTCTCTAAGGTGAAAATCTATTTAATATTTGAAATTATCCCTGAAAATCCCTTAAAATGCTCATAACAACATAATATGTTGTTTTGTGTTTATAAACCAGGTCAATACTATATTACTCTGCATGTACGCCAGATTACAACAGATTAAATATTAGCTTTGCATTCTGGGGCCCTGTTGGTTAAAAAATACATACATTGAGAGGCCAGCCCAGTGGCACAGTTGTTAAGTTCACATGTTCCGCTTTGGCAGTCCAGGGTTAGCTGCTTCGGATCCTAGGTGCAGACCTATGCACAGCTTATCAAGCCATGCTGTGGCACGCGTCCCACATATAAAGTAGAGGAAGATGGGCATGGATGTTAGCTCAGGGCATCTTCCTCAGCAAAAAGAGGAGGACTGGTGGCAGATGTTAGCTCAGGGCTAATCTTCCTCAAAAAAAAAAAGAAAAAAAGAAAAAAAGACATACATTAAACACTAGAATAAAGAGTCATCTTAGAAAAGTCTTGCAGGGGCCGGCCTGGTGGCACAGTGATTAAGTGTGCACGTTCCACTTCGGCGTCCCAGGATTCGCCAGTTCAGATCCTGGGTGCAGACATGGCACTGCTTGGAAAGCCATGTTGTGGTAGGCATCCCACATATAAAGTAGAGGAAGATGGGCACAGATGTTAGCTCACGGCCAGTCTTCCTCAGCAAAAAGAGGAGGATTGGCATCAAAGGTTAGCTCAGGGCTAATCTTCCTCAAAAAAAAAAAAAGTCTCCCACAATGAGAAGCAAACAGGAACTGACTTGATCTGAATACAGAGATTCCTCTCTTCCTACATCATGCTCTTTTCAGAGGATGTATGCATCGAGTAGAATGGCAGAAAGAATTGTCCATACTAGTTAAGAGTAATTTTGCACTTGAAGGAAACTTACTTATCATAATAAAACCATGCCCAGAAAACAAATGCAAACTCTGTGTACTTATAAGTAGAACAGTAGAATGAATATCATTTAAGCAAAAGAAAAAAAAAGAAACAAGGTTGTCCACTAACACCACTAGAATTCCAAGATATTGACATTGTATTGGAGGCCATGATTGAAATAATACATCGACTGAAATAAATAAGAACTAAAATTTTTAAAATAAAAGGCCGGGCCTGCCCAGTGGTGTAGTGGTTGAGTTCACACACCCTGCTTCGGTGGCTTGGGGTTCACAGGTTCAGATCTTGGGTGTGGACCTACACACCACCGTCAAATCATGCTGTGGCAGTGTCCTACATACAAAATAGAGGAAGATTGGCACAAGATGTTAGCTCAGGGCTAATCTTCCTCACCAGAAAAAAAAAAAACTGAGGCAAGTTTTCATTAGAATGTAATACTTAATTGGAAAAATAAAATTGTACTAAGAAGAAAACACTATTAGTTGTTCTAGGAGAGTTAGGAAAGTGACAGACACTTTATTAATACCGTGAAATTAACAACTGAAATTACTATCTTTTTCATGTATTAAGTCTTTTTGAAAATGATAAAATAATCCAAATTCACAATAGCAAGAATAACTATAAAACACATAGGCATAAACCAAACAAGAAATGTGTAAGGTCTATAAAATAAACTGCAAATCTTTGCTATGGTATATAAAAGTTAAGACAAATAGATGCTACATTTTTAGATGAGAAGATTCCATATCACAAAAACATAAAATGAGTCAACAGTAAATGCCAAGCTCAATCAAATTCTCAAGAGGGTTTTTTTTTGGTGGGGGGAAGAGACAACAAATTTATTCCACAGCTTATCTGGATGAGGAAATGTTCAAGAATAGCCAGAAAACTTTTGAAAAGGAAGAAAATTAAAATAAAGCTGAAGTATTTTTAAAATGCGGTATTGATGCAATAATTTACAAATAGATCAAAAGAAGCAAGTGAGGAGTCAAGAAAAAGATAGACACACATATGGGAATTGATATACGGCACACATATGGGAATTGATATACGGAAAAGGGAAAATTTCACTTCAATAGCGAATGAATAATATAGGAATAATTCCAGCCTTATAATGAAAAATAAACCATGAATGATTTAACAATTTAAATTTTTGAGTAAAACACATACTATTAGAAAAGTATTTTTTAATATTCCTTAGATGAGGCAACTTTTCTAACCATAATATGAACAAGATGACATAAAACAGAGGACTGATAGACTTGACAAAATTAAAATTTTAAAGTTTTATATATTACCAGACCTTATAAACAAAATTAAAAGAAGTGATACAAGAAGAAAAACATTTTAAACATAGATAGCATAAAACAGTTAATATCCATGATATGTAAAGAGCCCCTACAAGTCATAGTGAGACAGGCTGTTTTAGAAATTTAGAACCAATTCTCACATGGAGTGCAAAGATGAAAGTACCAGAATGTTTACTGCTGCATTGTTTCTAATGGCAAAATATTAGAAACAACTCAAAGGCTCATCAGTCAGAGCATTTATGTATGTTTCATAGTAAGAGTGTTTCATCGGGTAAGCAATGTGAAAGATCCACTTGCTTCATAGCCTTATCCAAGACTTTATAATCTCTGTCAGTCTTTCCAATTTTAGTCATTTTGGTGGCTGTGTAGGGTTATCTAATTACTGTTTTAACTTACAAATCTTTTAGACTATTGGGTTGTGCATATTTTCATATGCTTACTGGTCATTTTGGATACCATCTTTTGTCAAGAGCCTCTTCAAGTTTTTTGGTCATTTTCCAGTTTGATAGTCTTTTTCTCATAGATTTATAGGAGCTCTCTCTATATATCTGGATATGAGTTCTGTGATGAAAATACGTATTGAAATATTTTCTCTCAGAGTGTAACGTGCCTTTTTACTCTCTCCATAGTGTCTTTTCATAACAGAAGGTCTTAGATTTAATGAACACCAACATCAACAGAACATCAACACCAACATCAACAGAAATGAGTGCATATCCACAGAATGACATGCACAAAAATGGTCATATTAGCTTTATTTGTAATAGTCAAATTTAGAAACCACCCAAATGTCCATCAGCAAGAAAATGGAATGCTGCATCAATGGAAAAGAAATTACAGCTACATGCAACAACACACATCAATCTCACGATCATGGTTAAAACCACATCTGCTGTAACAGCACAGACAGGTGCACACTCAAGGATAGCGATGAGTGGAGTAGAAAGACAAAACAAAATGCATACAATCTGATTCCATTTGTGTGAAATTCAACAACAGGCAAAATTAATCTATGGTGAGAGAAGCCAGAATAGTGTCTACCAGTGGTTTCTTAAGTGGGGGTGACTTTGCCCCCTAGGTACATTTGGCAATGTCTAGAGACATTTTTGGTTGTCACAACATGGGGAGGGGGTGCTACTGCCATCTAGGATTAAAGGGCAGGGATGCTTGCTATTTAGATACTGTCTTTTATTTTTCTCTGCACTACATTGGACAAAGATATAAGCAGCAAGGGTGAATAATCAATTAAATCCATTAATTTCTACCAAGCAAGCATCAAAAATTGGAAATGGAAAAAAGGAAAGAAGGAAGGAATGCAGAACTAAAAAGGCAGAACTAAACTTCTGATTCATAACATTCCAGGAGAATATAGGCGGAGATAGGGAAGGAGAATAGAATGAGGCAAGAGTACTTTTTTTTTAACTTAATATTTCTGCTTTATTCTTCTTTATAATTTCTTGCTCCTCCTTCATGCTACCAATATTCTGTTTTCTGAGGATATTTATTATGCTTATTTTAAAACATCGAACTAACTTCTATATTAATTCTGGTTTGTCTAGGCTGCAGCATGTTATCTTTCTTTTAGAGCTGTTTTTTTCAGATTTCTTATTTTTTTTTTCCTGTAAATTTTGAGGGTTGGAGAAAATTCTAGGGATGCATTGACTTTGACCATTCCAGATGGTTTGAAGGCTGTGGAATGCATAAGGCAGAGGGTACCTGTCATATCTCTGCATTCAAGCATCTTCATTTGCTACCTCCTCATAAGGTGGCCCTAATATTTAGGAAATGTCTTTATAGCTCTCACAGGGAACATTTCTCTTCCAAGAGCTCACTCCATAAATGCAGGGGTTCCCACATTTGTCTGCATATGAAAATAGCCTGGGATGCTTTACAAAATTTGCCTGTGTCCCACACCCCAGAGAATCTCACTTACTTCATATGAGCTGTTGTCCTGGCACAAGAATTTTTTGAAGTTCTCCAGATGATTCTAATGTGTAGCTAAGACTGAAGCTAGTTTTACAATTGGAAGATTCAATTTATAGAGAACAACTAATCTTATCAATCTGTTTTCATCTGTTCCTAGTAGCAGTACACTATGGTAGTTGTTCTTAAACTACAGTGTGCTTCTAGATCATGCAACAGGCTTGTAAAATCACAGATTGCTGGGCCCAGCCCAAAGTTTCTGATTCAATAGCTTAGACTGCCACCTGAGAATTTTCACTTCTAACAAGTCCCCAGGTGATGCTGATGCTATGGGCCCCAATCTCTAAGAGAAGGATTGCCCTACAGTTGATATTTACACATATGCCTAATTTATAAAAAGTATATTAAGATGCTGATAATTGTTTTATCACTTTTTAAACAAAAGTATTTAAGACAGTAAGTACAGCATGAACATTCAGTAAATATAATTTTAATTGAAATGAATTAAAATAGATTTTTTTAAGAAAATAGCTTGGAAATTTGGAGCACTCATTGAACTAAATAGAAAAATACTAGAATGCTGAAAAGCTCACATTGGAAGTTACTGTTCTGATCTGAAAATTTGGAAGTTATAAATAAAATTATTAACCTTTGTAGTGATCTTAAAGTTTTTCGATAAATATTATCTTAATTTTCTTAGTACTTGAAAAATACGAACATGAACACATTATTTCCTAATAAATCCCAATGAAAGATAACTTTAAACATGCTGCAATAATCATAGCAGAGCTTAAGCTACTGTATTTGGATTTCATTGTCTGCATTAAATAAACCATATAAAATAACTGCTTTGGAGAATTGTTTATGAGGATTTCACCTGGAATAACATATACTGAGAGTTTATTAAACCATCTTGGAGATGTAGGATAATCATTTTTTCTCCTATTAGATCATAACTCTAATAACACTAAGCCATAAATTGATATGTAATTGATAAGTTCAGATCATATAATATAGATTTGTGTGATTTACTTTAACACTGCATATTATTTTTCATAGGTAAAAGCTAAAAACATGCTAATGATAATTAAATATTTTAGGTGTGATTACTCTCCCATCGCCTAACGATTTATTTTTTACGTTTTTTGAAGCTATGTGAGGCAGAAGCTTCAAAGCTACAACCTATAGAACTTCTATTTTCCAAAGAGGAATGCTGCACGTAAGTCATTTTTACATGGAAGCCTAGCTTGTAAGTACATGGCTTTTCGCTGCTGAAAATCCTGTCTTTCATAGGAGGCTGTCCAAAAACGATAATGAAACTGCTGAGCTCCTGCAACCATTTTATTGAATCTAAACTTAGTGGGCTAGAAACGTGAAATACTTCTATTTTTACCATCCTTTATCAAGTCTTTCTTTCTCCACCCTTCTCCTTAGGGACATCTTTGAGTCCATAGTAAGACAGAAGCATAGGGTCCTCCAAATCAACCCCAAGGAGTGTCTGGGCTTTTTTCCAAGCTCTCCATAGAATACAGGGTACTTAGGCCTCTTTGTCTACAGTTTTGGTTCCTAGTGACAGATTCCCAGGTACAGGAGAGATCTATTCACTGTCTTGTTACAGCTACACTGGTTTTGGAAAAGCAATCATGCTAACTTCAAAGCACAAAATTCTAATACAATTATTCCTGATTTTTTTACTGGAAATCCGTCCTTTAGATTCAATTAAATGAAATATTTTTCTGAAATATAGCTGTTTAAAGTTTAAAGGCAATTGCTCTTAAATATATGAATTGACTTTTTGCACAGTTTAAAATATTATTTAGAAATATATTGGATTGGAGGTGTTATAGAACTATATGATTTGGGTGTTTGAGTTTTTCTCCACTTCCCTTCTCCCCTACAAGGAGTTATCATGATTCTTTATCCTGAAAAACAAAAAGAAAAAGAAAAAAAGAAAGAAAAAGTTTTATTTATCCTAATTGGATGCTTTTGCCAAATCTATGCTTTCCGTAGAACCATCTCAATGATAGAAATTAAATAGTACATTTGACTTTAAACATCACCTAATAACTTCCAGAAGAAGTGTAGGTGACCTCAGTACATTATGCAGGATACAGATAGCGTATGCTCCTATTTACAAATTTGCAGAGTTAAATTGATAAAAGTTGAACAACAGACATAAATTGACTAAAGACTAATTAGGGAAGATATGCTAGAAGAATGTTTTAAATTGGATTCTAAGGGAAGAAGCCCAGGAAAAAAAAAGTTAAAGATGGTATGCTCTCTTTGGAGAGTAGGGGAAGGGAAGACTACATCAGGACTGATGCAATGCATACTGAGGTGAAAGGAGGATCTAGAAAGAAAACCTCTGATTCTCTCAGATGGATCATTAACAATTCAACTTCCTAGTGTCCCCTCCCAACTTTCAGCGATGTTACTTCTAAAATTGAATTCATTCTTTACCTAAACATGTAGACAGATGGAGACGGGGTGAATGGGAGTTCTCCAAGTATGACGGACTCGCAGATGCAGTGGGGAAATGGAGGTGGCTTGGGGCTCACTGGTTGTTCCCAAGCTTTTGAGCATCCAAGAAGACTAATGTCCCAAGGTCTGCTCTAGATTTTCTCTCCATGTTAGTATAGAAAAGGATTTTTTAGCTCAGCAGAGACTTAGGAAACCTGCACACACAGTGTATAGTTTTTAAATTACTATATCCGCTTGTCCTTTAATAACTCAGTTTTTAAAATGAACATTTAAAAATTGAAATCAGTTAATATATTTTTTCACCATTTCCTGTATCCTCTTCTGATGAACAAGTCTCTTTATAGACATTTTTATTTAATCACAAAGTGATCTAAAATCTAACTCTAAAATTCTCTTAATGTATCCACTAAACAAACACCATTGCTTTCAACAAAAAAACACTCTCTAGTGACCGCAGATGAATGTCTGATACCTGCTTTAATTTGAATAGGCCAAGAATCTGCAGTTTGCAGACACTTAAGATCTGTTACTTCAAAATATAAATCTGCAAGATTCTTTTCCAGAATGAGATTAAATTTCCCAGACCAAAATATTCCTCCTCCACTACTACTCTTCAATGATATAGTATTGCTGGGAATGACTTTTCATCACTATGTTATACAAAGATCTTTTAACCCATTCTGCTTTACAAAAAAGAAACTTAGTATTTTTCTCAGATTCAAATATTTTGAAACCCTAACTTAACTTGAAGCTGCAGTTAATCTTATAGGCATTCTTGTAAGAATCTCATTTAAACAACTTATTTTTCAATTTAAAACACTTAAAAGCAGAGAAGTTTAGAAACACTAAAATCTCACTCACATAACACTCCCATTTTGGTAGAAGTAGTCTGTGACAGCAATAATTTTGTGTAAAATGAAAAAGAATACTCTGATTTGTCAATACATAATACAGAACTGGTCTACACAATTAGGCATTTTTGTTTTACCTATTTTGGAGAATTGCTCAAGGAGAAATCTATACGAGACATGGAATTCAGATTTAATCAAATAAAATTAAGATCATGTATGCCTGCAGCAACTTATTTTATTATTATTATTTCTATTTTTATTACAGCATTGGTGATGTTCTACCCTTATTATAAATAAGCCCGTTCATTGTTATTATTTACTGTTTTTCTTTACAAAGCCTGGCGGAGAAGTTAGATAACGCCAATTTGAGTCCAATAAAATCCAGTAAAACAGTGGAAATTAGCTAGTGCAGATTACATTATGTGGAATAGTTTAATGTGTTATTTAGTCATATGGATGAAGAGACTAAAAAAATGCATTTTGTTTACTGAAGGGTAATTATTTATTTTAACTTAGTATTTGTAAAATTTTAACCCAATGTTGCACAACAGCATAGCTCCCATCTTTATTCTTACAGCATCTCCTAACTCTTCTCTAGAAATTCATTACAATTTTAATTTTGCTGAATCTATCTTATTATATTAGATCCTTCTTCTGACTGTGAATGTCTAAAAGTTGGGACTACATCTCACTTAAAATATGAATATGTAACACAATAGCTTATCCTCAGAGCTGAAATTGGAATTGTTTTAGAAGGAAGTAAAGGACAGCAAATCAGTGCAAGAAAACAACTAAACGGAAAATATGCTATAAAAGCACAATATCAGAAAACATAATGGTATAAAAGTAACAGGCCTTGGAAAATTCCAGAATTGGAAACTAAAATGCTGTTTGTTGTTAAAAACAACAAAACAAAATGAACAAAAGCAAACAAACCTACACTCCCTATCCACTCCTCATCTTTTTTGCTTCTATCATGTCACTCATTTTTTTTCAATATTCATATCAGCTTTGGCTACACCCTAGCCCACATGGTAGAAAACTTGGTTGAGTTTTTAATCATTCAATAAACATTCCCAGGCATTCGTCAAATCTTAGTGCCAATTCTAAATTCATTATAATGGATTCTGAATGGCCCACCTTGGGTCAGGTGCGCACCTAGAGTTTGCCAGATGTGGCCGAAAACTGAAGCCAGACTGTTTAATGACCATGGGTGTGTAAGTGGGAAGCAGGTCCCAAAGAGGAGGTACTGAAGATGTCCATGTAGAGCTCACATAGGTTTGCTAAACTGAAAGAATGAATGAGTGAAAGAATCACACCAAAGCATAAAATCCATTTAAAAATTCTCATCAATAAAGTTTCATTCATACATTCTTGGAATGGAAAGTATTTTTCCATTGGTGACAAGAAAAATAATAATTAAAAGCAATATCTTGTGAGTCACATCATTCTTGGATACTTGTTATCCTTCCTTTTCCTTCTCCTGTATTTGTCTTGACTTCAGATTAGTCAAGAAGCTTTTAAAGTGCAGAACTGGCTTTTCATCTATTCTTCTTCTGTTGTGAGAAAATATGTAGTTTTTACATAACAGGATGTTCAGTGTATGTTTTTAAAACTGCTATTTTTATTAGTATCCTCAGTGATTCATGTTGAACAAAGATGTTTGTTAATGAAACATAGGAACTGTTAAAATACTAAATACTGGAATTCCCATTTTCTACTTCCTTTAACTCTCTTTACCTAATTTAGTCACGTTTTCTCACACAAACTCAATAAGATATATGAAAAATTTAATTAAGTTCTATACACATTCCATAATTTTTCAAAGCCCTTTCTTGAGGTTGCAGTGCACTAGGCCAGGATGCAGGCCAAGTGTAGGTTAAGTGTCTTCAATAGCAAGATAAGTAAAACAAAACCAAGAAGCATGCCAAGAAGTGAGGCAATAAGCAGGAGAGAGAGTGCATAAGCAGAAGAGTGAGGCTGGGTAAACATCTGAACTGCGTCATGAGCTTGCGGCTTGTGATTATTTATTTGAAGTGCCAAGGTGTGTGGATGTACTACCGGGTCCATTTAGAGTTTTAGGCATAGGGTAATTTCCACCCTGCTTCACCTTTAGGCCCTACCCAGCAAATTTATACACATTCCGGGGCATTCCTGAGGTTACAGGTAGAGTGCCATCATAGTTTCATTTTTCTATACCCATTCTAAAAAATCAAAATTAAGAGTTTGCAACAGTGTTCATGGGAGGGAAATACTTCTTTGATGACCTACCCAGATTCCCCTTCTTGGTAATTCAGCGCTGACTGCTGGGGGTGATCACGAGCATGGAAGCCTAAATCTTATTAGGATTGCAGGAAAACATTTATATAGCAAATACATTTGATGTTGAAGTTCTAAAGGAAAGTTCTTAATTTTTTAAAAGAGCAAATTTACATATTTACCCTACGATCCTTTTCTTTCCTTGACATCCTTTGTCATCCTTTGAGATGAACGTTATAGATATGCTATATCATTTTCAACTTTAAAAATAGGTGTACTTGATACAAGAAGAATCATTTACTGCTCTAAATTTACCATGCCAAAACTGGTCTTCAAACCACAGTTTTAAATTTCTTTATGGCTTAAATGATTTTTAATGGTATCATACTCATAAAATCAAACCTTGTATATATTGAATAGTTGTATTAATTCCATTTAGAATAAGAAAAAACAGCGAACTTTTAAACTTTTTTCTTACTAACAGGCATTTCAATGTTTAGAAAAATCTAAACCCTTCATGGATGTCCGGGAGTAAATACTATTCAATTGTTTGCTGAGGTATAGTACTAGTGACAGATTAGAAAACACTGTGCAGTACAAAAGGGATCAATTTTAAAAATTAGGAGATCTGAGTTTAGTCTTGCCTGTCAGTAGCTTTTTGTCCACTAGAAAAATTATACAATCTCTGTAGACATTCCTTTTCTACAAAATTTAGGTGATTACATTTACTTCTATGGTCCATTACATGTAGTTTTAAGATTCTACAAATACATGAAAATCTATTTTGTGTTAATATTTTTCCTTCAAATAATAGAATTTGATTAACCTGAAGAATTTGCATTATATCTTTCTATCTTTTTTATTCCTCAGAGAGTTATGATACATGAATAAAAGAAACACTATGAAGATCATTCAAAATTAAAAATCTTACTTTCTTATTCATTCTGTAAATTAACCAATATTTATTGAACACCAACCATATGCAAGCACTCCTGTTAAATACCAAGGCAGTTACAAATTCCTGCCCTCAAAGCGCTTACACAGAAGTTTTATACTGCCCACCAATGAGTCCTACAGCTTACAGATACATTTGATTTGGTCTGCAGTGCTGACTTCATGGTGTTTGTTATTTTTATATTTTTATTTATTTTATTTGCTAATTGTAAAGTGATTTTACATAAATATATGCATTTCTGGCTTATTTCAAAAAATCAAATTATGCCTTTTATTTTTGTATGATGAAAACTGACTGAAAGTAACAACTTCTACTTTTAGATAGGATCATCACTCTCTAATTGATTATATATGCATTTACTTACTCCTCCTGGCCTTATTTAATTTCAACCCCTATTCTACAAACATAAAAGTACTTGGGAAGGTATCCCACTGACAGAAACCATACTGAGCTCAGTCTGCCAGAGAGTTTCACGTTAATGCAAAGATAGGCAATATATACACCTAAGAGATGATTTTGACAAGAGATAAGCATCAAGAATAGGATAAAGAGAAAGACATAATACAGTGATAAGCTTGTGAGAATCCAGAATGCAAGACAATTTGATAATTTGGTATATAAGGAATTTCACATTATGTGGATTAATTTTTGTCTTAGTCTATTTATCTATGTATTGAGCTAAAAGAAAATTTTATGCAGGAACTTTTGAAATATTAACAATATTGGGGTAAATACAGGCCATTTCCTCATCCTTGAATTCTACCAAAGTGTTTAAATAAATCTTTAGGACAGCTTAAAGAACAGATAGGAAAGAAGGAAGAAGTGTAAAGAAAATAATAATATTTATCTGAGAGAAAGGAGGAGCAGGGAAAGAGAAGGGGGTAGTGTATGGAGCGGGAGAAGGAAAAGAAAAATCATGAGAGAGAGAGAACAAGGACTGCTTTCATGCTCAGCTAGCACTCGGTAGCTATCTGGTTTACTACCTGTTAAAAAAATGCAGGAAAATAAAATAAAATACTAATTTTAGTTTAGAAGGTGGTACCACTCTAAATGAGTATGTAAATATTAATTATGTTTGGTTGCATCTTTTTGTTTAACTTATGGTTTGGAAATTCCATTTTCTATTAAACAAAAATCAAGAAGTTTGGAAACAACCTAAATGTCTATCAATGGGGAGTTGATTAAAATAAACTAATGTCCTTATTATGGAAAACTTTGTAGTAAGAAAATCAAAGCTGATTTATCTTTCAATTAGTCACAATAGGCATAGTGCCTAAGGCTCACAATACTTTTAGGAACCCATGAAAATGTGCTAATTTTAATTTCTTTTAAATTCAGAAGAAACAAATATAATAATAAAAGATAATAAATCCAGCCTGGAATATATTCATCTTTATACCAACATAGTTATAAAATATAACGTTAATTTTTTTAATTGAGAAATGGGTCAAAGAAGGCAAAAGTGCTGAGGGCCCACAAAAATCATCATTTGGCCCTGAATAAAACAAGATGACAAATCTCATGATGTACTGATATGGAATGATGTCCAAGGTATTTTTTAAAATAACAGCAACCGAAAAGCAAAGTACCATTTCATCTGTGTTAAAAAGGAAACGTTTATATAACTTGTAAGTGTACGAATATCTCTGGAAGATGTACAAAAAACTGAACACATTATTAGGCCTTGAGAGAGTAACTGTGTATCTGGTGAATAGGGATGAAAGAGAGTTTTCCAGTAAATATACTGTTGCATATTTTGAATTTTGAACAATATAAATTTAATATCTGTTCAAATAAAAATATTTAAAAAATAAAGTAGGTTTTCATAATATTGAGGCAACTGATCATTAGGAAGCATATCTCTCTCTTGTAGGGCATCAAGTATATCCTTTCAAATTAAGGATCTATTTTGAAATATAATGATTACTATACAGACATCACATGATCTTTCTGGAATTCAAAATGTTTAAGTATGGTGTTTCCAACAAATTCCAAATTTGGCCTCAGCTCAATTAAATTTAGAATGGCAAGATTTGTCCACAAAGACTTACATATTCAATCGCCTTGGTGAATTTCGTTTTCTTTTCTGAGGTGCCTGTCCTCTTCCTCTGCTTTAAAATACAAATTTCAGTCTTGCCCTGCCTCCCACTAATATCAACCACCAAACCCCACCTTGCATTAAAGATGCCCATAGAAATCAGCTGCAGACATATCCATTACAGATTAGAAACCCCATGGCCCTTTGATCCCAATGACTCTTCAGCGCCTCAGTAAACTCCCATTGCCCGATAAGTGCAGTTTTATGCCTACTTGGAAACACTCATGCTAAGGAGGACTGTGCAGTACATATATAGAGCCAGTCATAGCTGCCTTGTCTCACAAAATATTAATCTCTTTCCATGTTCCCTTCAAACCTGATACTGACTTCTCCTCTCAGGTTCACTGCAAATACACTACCCTTCATTTTAAGAACACTAAATTACTGAATAGGATGAAATGTCCATTAATATAATCTTCCTCGATGAGGCCTAACCTTCACCCAAGTGATGATGGCAGTGAGTGGGAGGCAAAGGTGCTATCACTCCACTCCATATCTGGCTCTGCTCTCAAACACCACCCTCCTGTGCTCTTGCTTGTCCTTCGACCATAATCTGGTGTTTACTTCCTACAGTGATTATTCACTGGCTTGGGTACTCAGCTGCAGCCAATGAGAGACATTTAACATTTAAACTTTCCTTAGCTCTATCCACTTCTGCCTTTCAACCAACTGACAGAATAAATTTTTTTTTAAATCTTCAAGACAGAGAGACTTTGTAAGTATAATACCCTAAAATGAGGTCACTGGTACACATACCCTTAAGAAATAATTCACTGGCAGAGATGCAGAAAATATTTAAATGAAATAATACGATAGAAGTATTTTTATTAATAGTGTTCCAGATGAAGGGGAATTGTCCAACATAGTAAAGACACATGACAAATCATTAAAATTCATATTTGCAGAGATTTTAGACAAAGTAAATTTATGATATAAATATAAAAACAATGTAAATTATATATACTCTATTGTTCTAAATATGTAAGCAAAAGTTATATATGTATATGTATACACACAGGCCCGTATATAGTATTGGAATATTGAGAGGAAATTCTTAGGGTGGTAGAATTATTCCTTCTTTACATTGAAAATTTCCAAACTTTGCTAATACCAACATATCACTTTTCTTATTAGGAAAATGCCATTTTCATGATCCACTGTATGAAACACCTGACACGGATATATTTTTATTCATAGCTATTTATATTATCTTTTCTTAGATATACTTCTTTTATTTTTGACTGATTGCTGTAAATCTAACAATATTCCTCCTTATTATTATTTTAACAATGTCTATTTAGCATCAATATTGTGCCACTTCAATTTTCACTCCTAATCTGTGGAGCTGCCTACTACCTAAACCCCTTTCACACCTGACATTTCCCACCTCACACTTCACAAATGTAATAGCCTTACAATAGTGGATTCTATTTATAAAACATTCCACTTCTCCCTTCACACCTAACATTTCAAACTTCAAATTTCACGTCAGATTTTGCAGTCAGGAAAGAGTATATTTCCATTTACTGCATCTCTCTTGTCCTTTACCTTTATGCTCCGTTTCCATATTTTTATTTGTACATGCTTCAAAAACATGGCCTTATAATATTATTTTTCAAAGCATTAAATTCTTTTAAAGAAAATTAGAAGAGAATAAAAAATAGCTTTTTGTATCTACACATTGATTTTCCATTTCTGCTTACTAGTCTTCTTCCTATAAATCACAATTTCCATCGTGTATCATTTCAATTCAGGCTGAAAAATATCCTTTAGTATTTTTTGTAGGGCACTCTGCTTGAAATGAGTTTCCTCAGCTTTCATTTGCCTGAAAATATCTTTATTTTTTCATATTCTTTGGAAGATAATTTTACTGGATATAGAATTCAAGATTATGAGTTAAAATTTTTTTTTTATCACCTTAAAGGTGCTACTGCAATGTTTTCTGATCTCCATCGTTTCTGATGAGCAGTAATGCCTTCATTTGTATTATTGTTCTTCTGTATGTAATGCATCATTTTTCTGTGGCTCCTTTAAAGGTTTTCTACTTTGTTGTTGACTTCTATGAGTTTTCTATATTTTTTGGATATTAACCCATTATCAGATGTATCATTTGCAAATACATTCTCCCAATTGTTAGGTTGTCTTTTCGTTTTGTTGATGGCTTCCTTTGCTGTGCAGCAGCTTTTTAGTTTGATGCAGTCCCATTTGTTTATTTTTTCTTTTGTTTCTCTTGCCTGAGGAAACATAATATTCAAAAAGATACTGCTAAGACCAATGTCAAAGAGCATACTCCCTATGTTCTCTTCTAGGAGTTTTATGCTTTCAGGTCTTACATTCAAGTCTTTAATCCATTTTGAGTGAATTTTTGTGTATGGCGTAAGATAATGGCCTACTTTCATTCTTTTGCATGTAGCTGTCCAGTTTTCCCAATACCATTTATTGAAGAGACTCCCCTTTCTCCATGAGACTCTGATACTTGTGACTCTCAGTGTGACTCTGATATGCCTAAGTGCGGTTTTCTTTGTGTTTATCCTGCTTACTGCTCTCTGATCTTCTTAAAACTGTAAATCAAAGTTTTTCAGTTATGATTTTTCAAAAATATTTTATTGCCTCGCTATACTCTGGTTTTTCTTTTGGAGCTCCAATGCATATATTTTAACTATGGAGTATTGTTCTATAAGTTCATGGGGTTCTGTTTACTTTTGCTTAAATCTTTCATGTATTTTCATATACAGTTCTTGAGACTGTATAACTTTTGTTTGTTTCCCAAGCCCCTCTAATTTGGCAAGATTCAATCTCCAAACTCTGTCTCCACTAAGAATCTTGTTAGGACTTGGTTTTAAGCTTTGTTAAAGTGGATCTAGAGTGGGCCTTTCTCTGGGTGTGGCCTTTATCATAAAGCAGTGATTCAGCTTGATTCATACATTGTTAGGAGGTGTCAAGGAGCTCTATTCAGTATGTCTGGGCGATAATTCTGAAGTTCCCAGCACTGCTTACAGTCTAATATCTCTGTTCTGCTCTCACCTCTGTAGCAGCCAATCTCTCGTAATCATTAAGTGGCCATGACTGTGGTGGCACTGCCCAGGTCTCAGTCAAGGACTTGTGGGGAACTCTCCACAGGAAATTCACAACCTCCACAGACTTCTTCTCACAGTTCTCTGCCCCACAGATTCCAACAACTCCAAAAGCCCAGAACTCTGACCTCCGCCTCTTTAGATATGAGAGACTTCCATATTCTGATTGAACTCTAGGGCACTGCACTGCAGCTGGGAAATTTTCCCCTCGTAGAGATCAACATCTGTGGAGCTCACCTTGTTTGTCTCTCAAGAACCATAGCCCACGTGTATGGTCATTTTCTTTTAGATATTTAATCCTAACATTTATTCATGTCCCTTCTTGGTTATGCAGTGCCTACCCCAGCAGCACTGTTCCCTTTTTATTCTTGAACTGTTCCTCTTTAGTTGTCTCTCTGACATTCCAATTCTGTCTTCACATTCTAGCTTTCAGTACATTCTCTTGGCCTCCTGGTTTTGTGATCAGTTCATATTATCTTTTCTGGACTGCTGAACTCCGTTTTCTTTTGGACTTCAGGGTACAGACAGTCCTCTGACGTGGAAGTTTCCTGCCACTTAAAGTATAAGAGATTCTTTCTGTCAGATGTGACTATGAATGACCATTACAATTGAGCCAGCCTCCTAACTTCCCTCATCCTTAATGGACAAGCAAGGGGATTTTTTTTCTTTTCTGAGGAAGATTAGCCCTGAGCTAACATCCGTGCCCATCTTCCTCTCCTTTATATGTGGGATGCCAACCACAGCATGGCATGCCACACGGTCCCATGTCTGCACCCGGGATCCGAACTGGCAAACCCCGGGAGGCCAAAGCAGAAGGTGTGCACTTAACCGCTGAGCCACTGGGCTGGCCCCAAGCAAGGAGATTTTGACACCAGGGATTACTTACTGAGCCTTGTTCTCTATTAGACTGAACTGAAAATGAAACACCTATCAACATAAACCTTCCTCTTTTCCTTGCTAACATAAATTTAGTTAGAGACTAGAATATGTCCACCTAAATATTAAAATTTCCAGATTTCCAGAAGCTAGAAGTGGCCATGTGACATACTTCTCTCTAATGAGACGCATGACAAAGGCATCGGGTGGGGTTTGTGCGTAACCAATTGCTTTCATTGTTAAAAAAAAAAAAAAAAGACACACGGCTCTTCACTTCTCATTATGCCTATTCCCCATCCTCCTACCACTCACCCACTCTGCCTCAGGAAGTTCTGACCTTAGACTTGAGAAGAACATGCACAGCCAGCCATCTGATCCTAGAAGAATGAGGTGTCTGGAGCAAAACTGAATTAAACCTCTGGACTGGAACCAAGTCTGTACAAGGTCAGCTTAAATCAGTCAATCCCAGTTTGTCCAAAGACAAGTGAGAAAGAAATGTTTTTTTTTTTTTCTGGGAGAGAGTTGCCCTGAACTAACATCTGTTGCAAATCTTCCTCTCTTTTGTTTTAACTCCTCCCCAAAGCCCCAGTTCATGGTTATATACTCTAGATGTAGCTCTTTCTAGTTCTTCTATGTAAGCTGGCACCACAGCACGGCTACTGACAGACAGGTGGTGTGGTTCAGTACCTGGGAACTGAACCCAGGCCACTGAAGTGGAATGTGCCAAACTTTAACCACCAGGCCATCAGGGCTGGCTCAGTGCTTATTTTTCTGTATGCCACTGAGATCTTTTGGTTACGAAGCATTATTCTAGCAATAGCTGATCGAGATAATAAGCTAGATTCAAATCATGGAAACCTTTAATTAGAAGATAAACCATAGCAGGGAACAGCTCACCTCTGCTGCTAGACTGCCTGGGTTCACAGTCCAGCTCTATTGCTTTTACTCATGTGGATTTTTGCCAAATTGATTACCCTCAGTGTAATCACGGTGTCTCAGTTTCCTTCATTGTAAAACAGGACTGATAATGGATTGGGTGTTTTTGGTGAGGATTAACAAAGCTAATCATTTAATATTTGATAACATGATATCTGGTACACAATATATGCTTAATTAACATCCAAAATTATTGTCAATACCAGACTGAGAGGTTTAGATTTCACTCAGTAGGTCAGTGGTTTTTTAACAGTATTTTCATGGAAGAATGGTGTTCTGTCAGCTGAGGTGTTCCCTGATAAATTAGAATAATGGTGGTCTTTTCCTAATATGCAGATTAATTTAAGTAAATTGATATAAATTCCTTGTTCTAAGAATTTTTCTCTCCTATATGTTTTCAAATCTCCAGTGCTTGGCAGAACTTGTTTGCAAGCCAACTGAAAACAAGTAAATGAACAAGTAGTATTATTAATTTAAAAAATTCAGAAACATCAATTACACTTAGTTTGACAACTTGTCTTTTAAATCAAGATGTGTGCCCCAAATTGTCATTTTGTATTACATGAGCAAAAAACAATATTTTCTCCCAGGAGACTTTCTCCTAGTTCCAGTGATGGAATTGGAAATATTGTTTCATTATGCTTTACAAATAATACGGTATTCTGCAAAGAACACAATAATTTGCAGGTGCTTTGCTTGCTTAAGATCACTGTTGTCGAGAACTGAGACTCTCTGGGGAAAAAATCTATTTGTTTGTTGTTCTTTTGCTATTTTAAGAGAGATCTGAGCCTGAAAGTTTACCCTGGCAATAATATATAGAGTTTAATTGAAGGTAGAAAGGGCTTGGAGTCAAGTAGGCTAGTGTATAGCCCAAGCAATATAAAAATGATTCCTTCTCAGAAGCAGGGAATGGAAAAAGAGCTGACTTATGAAAAAGATGTTAGGGAACTAGAGAAGATTTGACAAAATCCGAATACAAGTGGCAAAGAAAAGGAGAGATTCTTAAACTTTAGTGTAAATGAAAATCACACTGAGAGCTTAATAAAAATGCATACATAGTCCATGTCCCCACTCCTAAAAATTCTGGCTGAGAAGTTCTGGAATAGTGACCTAGAACATGCATTTTTAACAAATGCTATCTCTGATTCTGATTCAGGTGACTTGGAGTCACCTTTGGAGAAACATTAGAACATGACATGCTGTAATCATTTGGAACGATTAGTTTGGCTCTGTTATTTCAGGATTATTTAGCACTTTGCATGTCCCAGTTACTGGAAAGGACTGCTGCAGATGAGAAGCCAAGGGTAAAGGGTGACTCTAAGATTTTATGCCTGAGAACCTGGGAGAAGAATAATACTATTAATCAAGATGAGGAACACAAAGGTAAAATGAGATACTGTAAAGAAAGTCAGACGATGCACTTTTTGTTTTTGGAACTGTTGACTATCTGTTTTTGAGGGGTGATAGGGAGTAGCATAAAATACCCAGCCTCTTCTACGTATGCCTCTGAGTAAGGTTGTGAATAAGGGAGATAGGAAATCCAAAGAGCCACTTTATTACTGATAAATGCCAGGTTGGAAGCTAAAATTAGGGTGTGTCACCAATGGTCTTCCTCACACTGGAACTCAGCATTAAGATGCCTAGTCCCTGCAATTCTACCAGGCAGGAACGACTGCAATACTCTGTTACCTCCAAGCAGCTAAAGGACCCTATCCTGTCCACTCTACCTGGAGTAGTCCTTTACAAAAGTTTTACTGTAGGTCAAGTACTGTAGACAAGTGCCACTTGTCATTTATAAGACACACTTCAGAATTCAGAATAAGTGCAGTTGTTTATTGTGTCATCTCCATTTGGACCTAAGTACTATCAGAGCAAGGATCCCATCTTATTTTTCTATCAGCCAATACTCATAATTTAGCACAGTGCTAAGCAAGGAGTAGAAACTCTAGACAATTTGTTGAATAAATTTTTAAAAAGAACAAATATTAACTTTGGCTTCTGGTCATGTGTTTTTTCGTTTGCTAGTATCTGCTCAAATCCAAGTTCTATGTTATTGGTGTCAAAATTAAACAGGCAAAGAAGACTTTAGTCAAGATTATAGCAATAGAGGAGAGAGGCCAGAACTCGGAGTTCAACTCCCCAGAAAGAAACAGAGCTGGAGAGATTTTAAAAGATTTAGGGAGCATCATAAGCCGCCTGTGTTCACTAACTGGGTTTACCCAAAAGAAAAGTGAACTTTTTCTCGTAGCTTCGTGACAGGAGGTAGTTTTCCAACTTGGAACAAGGTGCCTGCCTGTTAGGCTCCTACTCATCCACAGAGACTGAGAGATAGGAACGCTATCTTTTTTATTACATCTCAAAAGGACGGCTCCTAGGTCCCTAACAAAGACAGTCCTGGGTTGTAAAACGGGCAAGAGCTTTAAAAGAAGATTTATATCTCAAAAGGGCAGAGAACGAAATTACAATTGCAAGCTTTCTAAAGTAAATGCTCTAAGGAAAGGGAGGTTGGGGATCCAGTGGCAAGAAGAAACCTGTCTAAAAATTTGTACCTGAGCTGAGGGAAGTGTCAAGCCTCTCTTCAGCAATCATTAGCTGTGGTTCTGCAGTTTTCACCAAGGAACTCAAATTATAAGATTCCGGTCTCTCACGGTTCCCTCACGCAAGGAGTTGCTTCACACTTTACAAACTCCTTCGTTTACGTTCTTACTTGTAACCCATCCGCTGAGCAGTCCCCGCTGCTTCCGGCAAGGCGCGTGCGCAGACCGTCGTGCGGGCCTGACGTCACTGAAAGCGCCTGCCTCTACATGTTAGCAACCCAGGGCGTCAGTAGTAGCAGTGGCTGCTGAGATGTACGAACTTCCGGTTCTTCTGGCAGCTGCCGCCGCTGCCGCCTCTGCCACCTGCCACGGCCCAGCCTCAGCCCGGGATTTGGTCACCTCTTCCTCGTTCTCCACTGCGCCCATGATCCCTCCTGCAGCCTGGGCGGCGGGCCCTGCGGCTCCCGCGTGGTGAGAGGGCGGTCTGGGGACAATGGAGGCCCCACGCTGCAGCTGCTGCCCCAGCCGCCTCCTGGCCTCCGCCCTCCTGCTGCTGCTGCTGCTGCCAGGGTTCAGAGGGCCTTTGGCGGTGCTGCTGCAGGCGGCCGAGGCTGCGCCGGACCCCGGGCCTCCGGACCATGGGTCGCGAACCCTGCCGCCTCTGCCGCCCGGCCCCACCGCCGCCCAGTCCCCAGGCCGCGCTCCGGCCGAAGCCGCGGGGCCGCGGGGCGCTGAGAGCAGCAATGGCAGCAGCCCCGGGGCGGGGCTTGCGGCCAGCGACCTAGGAGGGAAGGCGGGGGAAGAAGGCTCAGTGGGTGGCGGTCTCGCTGTGAGCCCCAACCCCAGCGATAAGCCCATGACCCAGCGGGCGCTGACCGTGTTGATGGTGGTGAGCGGCGCGGTGCTGGTGTACTTCGTCGTCAGGACGGTCAGGTGAGGCGAAGCCTCGATCAGCGGCCCCCTGCAGGCCTGAGATGGGCTGCCTGGTGACCTAGGAAGGCAGATTTTTGTGACCCGGCGTTGCCCCCTCCACGCCTCCAGTATCAGAGGTGTCTGCCTGAAAGAGACTGCGCAGATGAGTGTCTTAAAAGTCTGTAGTACCTTTGGGAGAGAATTTAAAACAAATATTTTCTCCCTTTCATTGTAAATTGTAAATTAGTAACCCACCTACAGATCTCTTTACCTCGTCTCATAGAGCACACTTTGCCTGAAGAAGCTCTTGTATTCGATCATGCTATCTTCTAATACTTCTCTCTTTCTACACTATATATGGTTGTGTGCTTTGTCATTTTGCCTATGAGAATGCAAACTTCTTAAGAACAGGATTCCTATTTAGTAGATTGTAAGTCTTAAAGAGTTCTTTGTACAATACTGCGACTTAGTAGGAAATCCGTTCTTACTTGAATGGAGTAATAGTAGTGCAGAAGAACCTTATTATGGGTATTTTATTTTATAAAATTTAAAAGAAGAAAAGTTTTTTCTTACTAGCAGTTTCTTAGTATTGGCTTTTAATCTGCTGCCTAAGTAATTAGATTGTACCATATGAAGTTTCCTACATTCCACTATTTTTTGACCTGGAAAAGTGACAGTTTTGTATAGTTCAATCTATGACATGGTCCCTATTAATCAGAAATATTTAGCATTCATTTTGTATGACACAAAGTATTTCAGTGCAAAGTGGTATCGGTTGCATGATAAGATGGTAAATTGATACCTATGCAGCAAAGGAAAAAAAGTCATAAATATCCAGTTTTAATACTAGAGCAAATTTTTGGTAGCCCAACAAAACTATAAGTGTATCTAACTTTAAATTTGCAAAAATTTGAATTAATAAATGGATAAATTTGTATTTCACACAGAAAAAAACCTTTCTAAAGTGAATTCATCTGTAAATAATAATTCTAACATTCAAAAGTTTAAATTTACGAAATAGTTTTTTGAGCCTATTCTTGCTACAGAATACTAGATCATGGACTTATTTAAATTTCAGATTTGGAACAGATGTGATCACTTAAATGACACCTTTCAGTTTACATATAAGGAAACTGATCCAGAAGGGTAAAGTGATTTATCTGATGCCCTATGGGGTCTAATGATAATCTATGATTGTAAAATCCACTGCTTACTTTGAGTTTTTTTCCCATTAACAAGATATCTATGTCCTGACCTATCATCAGCCTTTTGCTTAAGTAAACTGGGCATTGTGTTCTAAGTACCTATTATACATAAAAGTAGGTGATTGCCACTTATTTTTCTGCCACCCTTAATGCTTTATCAAGTAGAAAAAGAATTACATAATCCAACTAGTGATATTTGTTATTGTTATCAATAGCCTCCATTTAATACATTCCTTTGTTACTGAAGTAAAATTGTTTTATGATACTAATCATGATATTAAAATATTCCAACCATGTAATAAGATTGATTTAGAATAATCTATAATAAAGCCTCTTTAAGTGAGTTAATTGGGGACCACCTCTGTGAAGAGCTGACATAGAGAGCCAAGACGTCACTATTAGAAGGAGCTAGCCAAGAGAAGAGCTGAGGGAGCACTGTCTAGGTAGTTTCCTCCTCTATAAAATAGAGTAGAGGATAGATTTTCAGGAAGGCACTGGTTTATTATTTTCCAAACTATTTCGCATTTTTTCCCTCTATTATTTCATATATTTCTTTAAATGTGTTTATTTAAACTAAATGTTTCCTTTTAAACAAATCTGTTTATTATTTTCTGAATGGAAAACCAACATCCCTTACTTAAATAGCTGGTTGAAAAAGTATGGTGTAAACCAGTGGTTCTAGACATGTGGTCTAGGGAACCCTGGGGTGGGTGGGAGACCTCTTCAGGGGATCTGCAAGATCAAAACTACTTTCAAAATAATATTCTCTTACAAGCTTATTACAAGAAGTTGATTGATATAGTTTCAGATTCTATGTGGCAACTAACTTTTAAGAGACTACCTCTTGTTGAGTTTTGGTGTAGTATCAAAAAGGAATAAACACCAGTATCTGAAAAGGGTATTAAAATGCTCTTCCCTTTTCCAAGTTCATATCTGTGTGAATCTGGATTTTCTTCATATCTTTCAACCAAACAACACAATGCAAATGCCTGAATGCAGAAGCAAATATGAAAATCTGTTTTCTGTTTTCTCTTTCTTTCTATCTTCTATCTAATTCTGTTTAAGCCAGACATTAAAAGGATTTGAAAAGATCTGAATCAATGCCATTTTTTCACCTTTTTTTGTTTTCTTTTTGACAATATATTTTCCCTAAAAAGTTATGTTAACATATAGTAGATTTATTATTATTTTAAATCAAGTGTTAAGTATTTTAAAATTTCCTTAGGTTTAATTCACGTTAAGTATTGATATATAATCCACATAAATATAAGCTTTTTGGGCTCCTGAATAATTTTTAAGAATGTAAAGGAATCCCAAGACCAAAATTTTTGAAAACCACAGGTGTGAACAATATTATTTGAGCTAGAAACTATTGGTTCACAAAAGCTAGCAAATCCAGGCCCACTTTCTGTTAAGGGGGAAGTTAGAAAATGTTTGTGAGCTGTTAGAAACATATTACCACCAAACTGAGACTTTCTTCTTCATATAAAGAAAGATTAGGAGAAAATTGAAGCAGAAAATACTTTTCTCACTATATAATTGGTATTTAATGCTGTCTGTATATTCCTGTAAAGATCCAGAATACCCTGAGTATTATGTTTCTTATACATATTAATTATGGGTCTGATGATAACTCTTTTGGGATGATCCTTCTTCATTTTGCTTCCACCTTATAATCTTATATGTAAATGTTGATTGCCATTGATTTTCTATCTTCATTTCTATGAAGCTTGGAAGGGTACGGTCTTTTTGGTCTGCTTCTCTTGGATGACTCACTAATGTGTTGTGTGTTAGCAGCCAAATTTTGAACTGTGGCTAAGAAAAACTCCACTCTTTAACCAGTATCTAGTACATTCATTCAGTCAAAGTCCTAAATTTAGTTGGCTACCTGATGTCCAAAGCTTGATTGATGCTGATAATGCTGGGCAATGTTCAGAGTTCATGCTTTTTGCTTCCAGATTATGAGATGAAAACGATTAATTTTGGTAAATGCCCATTTTGGTCCCGCACTTCCAAAGTATGTGGGGCAGCATACCAACATTAGTTATATGTGCCAAGGGGGTAGAATGGGTTAAAATCATCATTTTCTTGACTGACATGAGGCAACACTGAGAATATTTTGCCTGTAAAATACTTGAACTCCGTGAAATTCCAAATTGTTTTGTTTTAATATAATTCAGTTATAATGAGTATGACACTAGAAATATTTCCACTTTGAGACTGGAAATATTCCAAAAAACAATGAGATTCTCTGTAGAAATTGAAAAATATATACAAGGAACACAGTAGGAACAGCAGACTTCCTAAAAATACATAATATCTGTGAGAAGAGGCTCATTGTCTGCCTTATTCTCTACTGTATCCCTAGTGCTAAACATTATGTACAACATATGGTAGGCACTGAATAAGTAGTTGCCTAATGAATGAGTGTTCCTAGTTAATTCTTTATATTGTAGGTGGCGAAGATTTGGAAATTTTAGGGTAATTGCTACCCACTGACAGAACAAAGAAGTCTGAAGATTTCAATTAATACTTAGATTTCCTTCCTCTCTGTAGGGCATCCTTCTCACAGGAAAATCTATAAAGCAAGAAAAAAATTACTCTATAAAGTCATTATTATTTTTAGCATATATGTTGATTATATAAAGGCAATTTCCGGTATAACTTTGTGAATAATGGTCCTTGCCTTAAAAGTGGGGAATTATTTCTTTTTTCATACCATAACATTGATGCTTTTTCATTTTGTGTTCAATATGGTGTGTTGGAAGGAGACCAAGGCTTAGATTCCAACCCTGACACTTTTTTCCTCTATAATCTTTAGCAAGTCATTTAACCTTTCCAGTTTAAGATCTCCTCTGTAAGCTGAGATAGATAGCTATTTTATATGGTGGACATGGGCATGAAATTTAGTATGCTAGCCCCTATTCAGGTAGTCAGTATTTATTCAGCTGCTCAGAACCTGGGCATTCGGGATCAGTTGTGAAAGATATAGATATTTCTGCTTCCATGGCACTTATAGGCTAGAGGAGCAGAGAGACATTAATCAATCAATCACATAGATAATAAAGAATGTACAGAATGCTGTGAAAACAAATTAAAAAGCAGATCCTAGTAATACTTAGTGTATGGTAAATACCTAATATTAATTTAATTTTAATGATTTCCACACCTATAAGCTAAAACACAAAATTAGGTTTCTTTAAAAGAAGAAACTTCCCTATGTAACTTAAACATTACTTTTGAGATCTTACCGTTATATTATCTAACATTCATTCATTGCTTGTCAGATACAATGCCCACATACTTTACATGCATTTTCCAATTTAGTTCTTGCAAAAACCTTCAAAGTAGGTAATACCATTCTTGTTCAGGTGAAGAAATTGAGGCTGAGTACGATTAAATAAGTTGTCCAAGGGGATATATATAGGACTTGGCAGAACTGCATTGAAATCCAGCTCTGTCTGAACTTTCTCAACATGCCTAGCCACGATGTTGCTTCCTGTAAGTACTTAAAGTAACCAGTTTAAAGTGATATTGTATTTAAGGATGGCTATGGAGAAAAACCAAATGGATATTGTGTGCACAGTGCCTTTCTGTTTAAAACTTAATGGATTTTGTGAATATTAAATGCCCCAAATTTCCCTTTTAAAAAGTGAGTCTACCCTAGCACTTATTGATCATCATGTCTGTGCGAAGCTGAAATAATTTAGTATTCTACTTCATCCGCTACCTCCCTTTTCATTCAAAAATTTTCTTGATTTGCTGGATGTAGTCAGGGAGTGGTGGCATTTTAAAGCAACTTCTGTTAATATGATCGTACATATTTCTAACTCAACTCCTCCTAGAGCAAGTCATTATTGCCTTATGATTGTGAGATTGGTAATGATCTTTTTCCCATCTAGTTAACTTAAGAAGAATCTCAGTTAAGAAATTTATTTTCTTTTTCTCCCAGAAGGCATATGGTTTCAGCACTCCTTGTGAAATCATAAGACATCAGTAGAAATCACTCAGTTTAGGCAAAAACAGGGAACACTTTGACTTTGTAACATATATGTGTTTACTCACTCCCATTTATTCAGTAAATACTACTGATTACCTCCTGTGTGTCTGGGCTTGGCCCTGTGATGAGGATTAGTAGTGCTCAAGTTGGGAAAAGTCCTGCCTGTGTGGAACTTCCAGTGTAGTTGTTGATAGATCCTTGGAAAGTGGAGTTTTCCCAGCAAGTATAAATTGTCCTTGTTTGCCATCATTTATTCAGCTAGGTGGTATATATTGAATGTTTCGTGTAGAGAGACCCGGAGCTTGGGAATGTGTTTAACAAGTACACATTCTTAAGGAATTGATATTCTTTGCAGAGATGAAACTTACCTTCCCAAAATGTTTAGTCATACTCTTAAAATGATGTAAAATGTTAATTTGGCTTTGTGGTAAATGCCAAAATGTCAAGGTTATCATGTCTTAATGGTATAGCAGTCTGATATGTCCAGGGTCAGTGTGAAATGAAGTTGCTGAGGAAGACTCAGAAAAACTCCTTGAGAACAGAGGCTATTCAGTTACCATTTTTTTAATCCCGGACTAAGCACAGTGTTTACATCCAACATTTAGTGAATGAAGCAGGCTTGGTTAGACTGAAAAAAGAAATGTTCAGGTAAGGAAAATAGTTATTTTATTATTTTCTCAAAAGAAATAACATCCCTTATCTTTCTCCTCCTATATACTACTTTCATGCTTCTTTCTAATATTAAAGGAAGATTAAATTACTGCTTGTATCAATTACTATTTTAGTTAAATATGTGAAACAACCCTGGCCAAGTTAAAGGGGATTTACTGGAAGAATTTTGAGATCTCAAAAAGTTAAAGAGAAACTGGAGAGTAAGGTGTTGGGAACAGGTAGGAACTAAGGCAGGTAAGGAGACAAACCAAAATGCCAACGAGGTTTCTTTGCAGGAACATTCCATTGTATGATTATGCAGTAGTTTTCAGTCTCTTTGTCCCTCAGCTCAGGAATCAAATTCCAAGGAAGGATAATTAAATTTGGCCCACCTCTTGGCAGGGATGGTGACAATCCTAATTATCATCTCACCAGATTATTTGTGTATGCTGTGGTAGAGATATTACCAATAAAGGAATATCGAGCGCAATAAGGAAAAGGATGCAAGCACCAAAACCACAGATGTTCACCTCCCTGATCCATCTTTGCTCTAGGCTTTGAGGAGGAATATAAATTATTCATATCCACCTTGCTAGACATTTTTTAATCCACCAATTTAAAGTACCAGTCTCTAGGACTGCCTCAAAAAGTCGCGGGCAATTTGACCAGTAGTCTGTAAGGTCACTAATCACCTCCAAATTACCAAATGTTCTTTATTCTACCAGAACAGTTTTCATTGTGAACAGTTCTCTGCATTTGTTATTGATCATTTCATTCTTATTTTCCTCTATTGACTTCTGTTCCATTATACTATCCTGATCTCATTTCAGTGTAGCCTGATGGGAAGTCAGGTTCCCTGAGTTCTAATCCCAGCTTTGTACCAAAGTACACTAGCTGTGGGCCTTTAGGTGAGTTACATGGCATCGCTAAAGTTCAGCTCAGGTTTTGTGAAATAGAGAAAATGGTAATATTTACCAGAAAGGAATGTTTTGCGGATCTATACAAAGCACCGTTCTGGCGCATAATAACTTCAATGAATTTTAGTTGTGATAATGATTATTATTTTTCTTCTCTTAATACTCTTTTCTGATCTCTTCCACTGGTCTCTTCCCTTTTCTCCTGTACTATAGACATAATCTAGATTTCTGCGAGTGGTTCTAAAGCTATCTTTTTACTCTGTTCTTCCACATGTGATAATAGGATTTTCTGTATTTAAGCAATATTTATTATGTGTGCAATTCTGGGAGATAAAAGTAATGAGGTTAATTTGTTCGGGGTAGGGTAATGGGGTCAGGCCAATTCTTCCCAACCTTTTTCATGTCGTGCCACACTTAGAAATTGATGTCCGTGTGGGGTTAATGCTTGAGACCTTGCCCTGATCTCTGTTCACGTTGAGCCTTCCTAGCTATTCCAAGTGCAGAGGGAATCTTTGTTGCATGTATGACAGTGGTTGGGGAGTTGTTCTAGGATGGTGCTGAATGTGGATTATGTAAAGAAGTACCTGGACAAGTTATCATATGAACCAGCTTTAAATCCAGTCAAATCAGTCTGTGATAAATTTTAGTGATTCTTACATCACTCAGACTGCTCTGGGTACTGGGACTTCAAAGATAACTAAAAAGTCATATTTTCCTCAAGATGCTTAACTTCTAATGAAGGAATGCCATTGCTGTTTGTGGTAATAGATTGAACTTTGAGGAATGTGGTGACAAGAGATCAAGCTAGTCTGAGGAGGATGCTTGGGAATCTCGTTCCCATAGACAAGTCTATTTGGAAAGTCACTTAATATGGCAAAAACTATTATATTTGTATAGAAGACTGAGATCTTTGTCTCTAATTAATGGGAATGATCTAAGAACTTGCCCTATAACTGAATCCACTTTTCATTTGGCCATTTCTCCTTGGTTATTTTTTGGTCTTAATCTTGGCCGTGCAATCAGGGAGAAATATTGGATGAGAGAGAGAAGGAGGAATGTCCATTTAAGAACAGAATATCCAAGTATATTCGAATGTCAGTAGTAGAGAAAGAATCAGTAGAAAAGGAAATACTGAGTTAAAGGAAAGGAAGATCCTTGAGAAGACATGGAGAGAGAGAATCTAAATAAAGTCCCTGTGGTAGGAATAGCATGGACAGGAGAGGAGCGACATCCTCCACTGAAATGATCCTGTTGCACATCGTTCATTCCCTCCTCTGCTTGTTACAGTCTGGTTTCTACTTCCACCACTCTAAAATTGCCCTTGCAGCGGGTAGTTAATAACCACATCATCTCAATTTTATGAACATTTACCTCTCTTTCTTGTAGCAGTCAATACATTATTTCTTACTTTGGCTTCTGACTTTTTCCTTACCTCTTCTGAGTTTCTTCTTACCTCTTTGAGTGTTTTTTCCCCATCTTCTCCACAAGCTGCTGCTGCTGCTGCTTTTTTTTTTTTTTTTTTGGTGGGGAAGATTGGCCCTGAGCTAACATTTATTGCCAATCTTCCTTTCTTTTTTTCCATCCCCAGAGCCCCATTACATAGCTGTATATGCTAGTCGTAGGTCATTCTAATTCTTCTATGTGGGATGCCACCATAGCATGGCTGGATGAGCCACACCCAGGATCTGAACCCGCAAACCCCAGGCCATTGAAGTGGAGCATGTGAATCTAACCACTCAGCCACTTGGCCAGCCCCTCCATGAACTTCTTTCTCCATGGACTCTTTCTATTTTTAGGATTCTTCTACAACTCTAACTTCCTAGAGAGCAGAGCCTGTATCTTATTCGTCTTTGCCCTAAAGACCCTTCCCAGTTCCTGCAAGACAGAAGGCATTTATTAAATATTTGTGAAAGAAAATGACTTTTACCTCCTAAATTTCTATGTTCTGTGGGCCCTTTCCTTAACTTTTTGCACTTTGACTGTCCATGTTCTCTGAGTGACCCATCCAAAGTTCACTTCTTTAATTACCACCTCTAAGCTATTAATTGCCTTCCGAGTTTCCATCTTATGTAGTCAGCCAACTTCTTACTGGATAGGGTGATTCAAACTCATAAAGTTTAAACTTGAAACCATCATTTTTATCCCCAAACTCCCCTCACATTGTTCTTTAAAGGTAAATGGCATCACCATATGCACAGTTTCTCAAACTAGAAACCTGAGCCACCTCAGGTCTCTCCCTTTTGCTTACCATCTACATCCAATCACCCATTTGCAATTTCCAAATGTTTTTTATTACATTACCACTTTGTGAGCTCCATTGACATCACATTAGTTTAGGCTTACATCATTTGGCTACTGTGGTCTCATTCTAACTTGTTTCTCTATCCAGGTATGTCGCTCTTTCAATCTACCTTCCACACTGAACAGCTAGTTTCCTTTAGAAATGTAAATCTTGTCATGCTCTATTTGTGCTTATAATCCTTTATGGCTGTACAGTATGGTAGCTACTACCTACATGTGGCTTTTTTAAAGTTTAAGTAAGTTTAAATTAAATAAAATTAAAATCTGGTTCGTTAGATGCACTAGCCACATTTCAAGAGCTCGATAATCATGAGTCTGGTAGCTACTGTATTGGACAGCGCAATATAGAGTATTTCCATCATTTCAGAAAGTTTTGTTGGGCTGTGTTATTCTATGGCGTCTGATGGGATGAGGTTTATACGCCTTAGCTTAGCATTTAAGGTCTTCCTCAATCTGACTCTCTTTTCTCATTTTCTGTGTATATCTTATGTTTCAGCCTCAAGCATGCCGTATTTTTATGGAAGTGCATTTTTCAAGCAGAAGGATTGCATGCATTCTTTCTTTTATCTAACTCCTAGTTGTCTTTGAAGATAAAAATAAAACATCAGCTGTACCAGAAAACCTCTGTGATCACAGACCTCCTCTGAATACCTGTTGTCTTAGTCTGTTTGGGCTGCTATAAGAAAAGTACTGTAGGCTGGATGGTTTATGAACAACAGAAATTTATTTCTCACAGTTCTGGAGGCTGGGAGTCTAAGATCATGGTACTGGCTGATGGCAGATTTGGTGTCTGCTGAGAGCTCACTTTCTGGTTCATGGACAGTGCCTTCTAGGTGTAATGTCACATGGTGGAAGGACAAGGGAGCTTTCTCGAGCCTCTTATAAGGATACTAATCCTACGTATGAGAGCTCTGCCTTCTTGACCTACTCACCTCCCAAAGGCCCTACCTCCTAATACCATCACCTTGGGGGTTGGGTTTCAATGTGAATTTTGGAGGGACACAAACATTCAGACCACAGCACTTACGTTATAATATTACTTTCAGTGAACTGTAATAGTTAGTAACCTTGTCTGTCTTCTTTTCTGCACTATTTGTTCCTTAGGGCTTTTGGGAAAATAGTAGATACTCAAATGTTTCCTGCATAAATAACAGAAGGAAAAAGGAAGAATGTATGGAAACTAAAGCAAAGCATGGAAATGAAGATTAGAAATATGAGTTAGCTGTGAGAGAGGTATTAACATTAATTCTGTAATAATCTAATCATTGTAACTCATTTCAAATACTCTCCATACTTAAAGAGTTGTGGAGCTCGTGATCTGTGGCTGTGCAGAAAAGTCAACTGGATTTATTTAAAATGCATAAATTACTTGCATGTATTTACCCAAAATAATATGCAAATTATTCATTAATGTATATCTAAGATAACTGCAATAATCAAGATAAATTGTAATAGAGTGCAACCAGGAGATGCTTTCGCTGGTAATTGAGAGAGGTTGGATTTGGAACAAAAAGGAGAAACTGAGTTGAGATGCATCTGGTTAGTTATTACAGAGTTTTTCTGAAGATAAAATAGTCAACAAATGTGAATTAGGAAGGTTCAGTACTAATAGTCAGATTAGGCATTCCAGTACATTCCACTAGTTTACCTGGACCAGTTGTTACAGCTGGTGTCTATCTTGATTAGTTAATCTTTATGTCTTGCAGTTGTTTAATAGCTAAATATATTGAATATCACCTCTGCTTCTCCTACTTTTCAAAGTTCTTGAGTTCTTTTGCCATGACCTCCATTTCCTGTTTTGGTATTTCTCTTCTATATTACAACATTTGCCTTTAGTTTTATTTTTGGTAAAGACACTGTCAAATCTGTATTTTTAAAATTACTTATACTCTTCTGAAATTTGAGAAATACAGTAAAAAGTTGAAATTGACTTGAAAGATATATTGGTAAGTTGCATTGTTCAGTATAATATAAAACATAGCATGAAAAGTGCTTCAGTCATAAATTGCAAATCTTATAGTAATTAAAAGCTTTTCTTAAGAAGTCATTTAGGTTTTCCTCAGTAACTTTTAAAAGATATTTATTGCTATTTTGTTTAATACTCTTTTTTGTATGATAAGAAATAAGCATAGATTTGATGATTCGTAGAACAACATGAAGATATTGAGTCTTCTTATGAGATTTTGATTGGCACATAATGTTATTTTTTCTGTGTAGCCAAACTGTGTTTTCTAAAGTGTGTTAAAGTTTACTGTGGTTTGACTTTAGTTTATATTGTAATTCTGTTTGTTCCCCAGTCTTGTCAATAGTATAACAAAAGATCAAAAAAAGCTTACCTTTCTGTGTTAGCTAATTTACATAAATATGTGTACATGTGTAATATTCTATGCAAGCCCCTACTCCTCCAGTTAATATGATGGTTTTAGTTTTAACTTTATTACTGAAGTCTATAGAACATGAATTCACATTAGGAACATGTTATATTATGAATAATTGTAACCTTATGTTATCATTTATATATTATTTTCCATTTTATTAGGCATATTAGACACACCTTGAATTTATATAGATTTATACAGAGTTTTTATAAAGTTTTTTAATAGATGTTATCTTACTTTATCCTCACCTCTGAGGTAAATAGATGATTTTACAGATTTGAGAACTGATATGAGAGGCAAATTATTTTAATCAGGGCAATATAGATTATGCTGAGGTAACCAACAATCTCAATCTCAGTGGTTTAAAGCAATAAAAATTTATTTCTCGCGAAAATTCAGCTGCAAGCTTGGACTATCCTCCAGGACAGTTGTCCTCCACGTGGTAACTCAGCAGTTTGGCTGGCCATAATCTTACGGTTTTGCCATTTCAACATAAGCCCTCCACAGTTGTCAGAGCTTGGTAAGAGAGATTAAAGAAGGCACAGGGGCTTTTAACTGCCTCAGCCTAGAAAGGAGCCTCTGTTAAGTGCTGGGGAGTGTGTGTGTGTGTATGCGTATGTATGTGTTCCAGATTTGGCGAGCACTAGTAATGTGTGCCATATGAAGTGATACACCAAAGGTCAGACAGCTGGAAAGTGTCCAAGCTCCTGCAGAACTCAGAGTTTGAATTCTGCTTTTGGCATTCCTTCTATATCTCTCAGTGAGTTCTTGAAGTGATTGATTATATTTTTACTCTTTCATTGGGATGAATTTGCATTTTACAGAATAGTAGTAAGACAAATTCTTATTGATACTGAAAATAATAAGCACTTAATGTTTTTGCTGTTAGCTTGGTCTGCACTGTTTCCGCACGCTTTCTTATATATTACACACATTGTAATGGATGCACATCTATACCCATTGCAAAACTATCCTGGCTCTTGAAAAAGTAATGCTACTATATAAAATTAACAAAATTTATTTACTGTTTAATTGCCTGTTCTTTTTTCTTCTTGCTTTTGACTGGCTTACTTATTCACTATGTATATCTTTTTCTACTTCATAGCTTCTGACGTCTCCTACTTTTTGCTTTCTTGTAATTTAGGTCTGCTGTGCCCCATCATTCCCTTTACCATGCCTTGTAGTACCTTCATGAATCCTTTTCTCTCCATCACCCCTTCAAATTGCCTCATGTTTGTATTTGTATATGTGTGCCTTTGTTTTCTCCAACATAACTTCCTAAAGCAGATATTCTGATTGGTTTATCTTATCATTGTAGTCTAGGCCACATCATAGGCCACAATCCAATCTAGAGAGTGACAGCCCTGGCTTAGTGGCAGGGCCCTAATATGTAAACTAGCTAAAAGCAGCACTGCACTGAACTGAAACCTAGGACTCTGAGGAGTCCAGTTTAAAAGCAGTCGTCTTCATGAATTTGAGCTGCTGAATCTTGAGGAGAGAAAAAGATGGAAAGGATGTGATGATCTAGATGGAGATGGGACCGCTGAGCTGAGCTGAAAAAATAAGTGTAGACTGAAACTAGGAAAAGTTAGTGGGCTTTTTTTGTGGCACTGATTTTTTTATTGAAAACTACTGAGAAAAAACGTGATTAAAAACTTATTCAGAGTGAAGGGTTGCTAATAGAACCTGCCTGAGAGAGTCTTAAAAAGAAGAGAATCAGAAGGAAATACACATCTGAGTGATGGAAGATTGGTAACCTAAGTCAGAAGCTAAAATGCTAAGTACTCTTATGAATTAGGAGTTTTTACCTGTAAGTAATAGAATATCCAATTAAAAGTGACTTTAACATAAGGACATAGTTTGTTGTTGTTGCTGTTTACTTATCATGAATATGAGCGGGTTTAGGCTTGGTTCAGCATCTTTGTGAGATTTTCAAGAATTTTGGCTTTTCCATCTTCCATAGGATGGCTGCCTCAGCTTTAAGCATTGTGTTCTCACACATTAGTGTCTCAAACGGGAAAGAGAGAAGGGGGCTTGAAAAGAGGCCTTCTCTTCCTTTATTCTTTTGTTAACAGGGAGAAAAATCTTTCCCAGAAACTCCACTACCAGAGGCATCCCCTTCTCTCTCGTTTGCCTGAACTGCTTCATCTGCTCAGCTCTAGACAGTGACTGGCAAAAGGAAAATTATATTTTTGTGAATGGTTTACACCAATTTTTATGATCATTGTGTATCTCTTAGGGTTGGGCCCAGTTGCTCTCTAAACAAAATTGTGTTTCTGTTAAAGCAGAAGAAGAGGGTTTCCTTTTGGGTAAACAAAAAGCAGATTCTGCTACTGTGATCAAAACTAAGAGATGGCCTGACTAGAAGAACATCAATGTACTTTTCAATGCCCGTAGCTACCAAGTGTTAGTTTCTACCACAAAAGGAGATGAACCAGAAAATACAGTTCACTAAAGCAGTGTGTCCAATCTGGTCTAATGTAAGATCATTGTATTGGGGATCAGAAGACTGTTTGGGTAGCTAATTTTGTGACCTTGGTTAAAATTACTTTGATTCGTTAGGAATACAATATAGCTTAATGTTTAAGAACCCAGGCTTGGGAATCAAATTGCTTGTATTTGAATCCTACCTCTACCATTTACTGTCTCAAATTAAATTTTTTCCAAGCTCTGCCTTTCTATGTATAAAATGAGGGTACTTATAGGATTGTTGTGAGGATTATATCAGGTAATGTTTGTAAGCTGCTTCCTGACATATATGTACAGTTGGTAAATATTAACTGTTGTTAGTAATTTTCTCTATCTAGAGTTGCTATTGTAATATATTTTGGGGGCTTTACTATCATGTGTTTTCTGTTACCTCCACCACACCATACTCTGTGTGATATCTGACCTCAGAAACCGTAATCAGCAATAGGGTAGGTCTGACAAGACCATGCTAGAGATGGGCTGGGAGCTGAGGAGATTGTAAGAGAAATCTGTGGGAGGGGTTGGTCATAGAGCTAGTCAGAGGCAAGGTGGGATGAATCTTGGAGGTGCTGGGTTGTAAATAGGACTTTAAAGTTGGTTGAGAACTAAAACCATGCTGAACTCTTAGACGTGGAGGTCAGGAGACTTATTAAAGCCTCACATCTCAAGCTTTAGGGCCTAAAAGAGAACACAAGGAAATCCATGTGAAGACAAAGAGGAGAGATGACAAGGGAGCTATGTGCTTTGCACTTCATATAGGACACTTCATAGCTAAGCTGTAAGACATTTACTTAGGATTTACTTCACCTGTAGCTCTCCACCAAAATACCATCAAATAGGAGACAAATCCAATTACAAGAACTGATTATGCTGAATTACAGTGGGCTGGGTGAGAAAAGGGGTCTGTCAGAGAAAGCAACATTACAATATCCTAAACACAGATGAACATGCATTTGATCTTTTCTTCTTTAACTTTTGTGTGTTAGCAGTGAACATTTTACTGTAGATGAGCAGTAACATGATACCTTCTTGGGGGAATCTTCTGTTTACTGCTGGACTTGATGAAGGTTGTGATAGTGATGGAGCTTGGTAACTGATAGGCTGAAAGAGATGACCCAAGAATAATTTGAAAACAAGCCAAAAGAATTTAAAAGCACAGTAGTCCAAGAACTTCAACATGGGATCAATAGCTCCTGAGAGCACCACTGCTTTACATCAAAGTCAAATAATCATAATGATCCTGAAAGATCAAAAGGTAGAATTAACTCATTTTATCCTGTATGGTAAGGCAGGGATATCTCTAACATTGGATATGGTTCCATTAGAGTTTGAAAGAATTTGAAAGAAGAAAAACAGAAAATCAGTTTGGTTTTTGAAAGGATAAACTTCAATTATTTAGAATGTAAATGGAGGATAACTGCATGTTACACTATGGTAAATTTATGTACCCAAAAGATCAAAAGGAAACTCCTCAACACAGGATGCAAGCCGAGTGTTGGTGGTTCTAATTTGGGTAGCATATGAGAATTACCTAGGCTCTACCTAAATCATCCTAAAAGAGTATCTTAGAGGACTTGAAGTGAGTGCGTGTTTAATGTGTTTAATTGTTCTAGTATTTTTTTTGTCCTGAGCCAGAAGGCAATTATCCATATTATGATTTAAAAATTGGCTAGCTCCCCTAGCTTTTGCTGTGGTATGTTTCTGGAGATGGTGTTCTTTCAGACTTCTCTTATCCCAGAGGTGATGATTCGTATATGAAATTGTAGGTATCTTTGTTATACAGAGGAAATGCAAGATATATTGTGAATCCATACATTTCAGTTAATTTATTTAACAGGTATTAGGCATCTACTTAATGCCAATCTCTATATGCTGTGGTTATAGTGGTGAGCAAGAACAGATCTTTTTCCTGCTCCCATGAAACTAATAGTCTATTAGGAAAGGCAAATAGTTGCACAAATAATTGTGCAAGTACATTGCTGAGAAGTACTTTAAAGGAGGTGTACATGGGTGCTATGGAAGCCAATAATAGCTGTTTGTAACCCAGCTAGGTAGATTAGGGAAGGCTTTCCTAGGGAAGTGATACTTGAGCTGGAGCTGAAAGATGAATAGGCATTAACACAGCAATATTGTGGTGGGTGGGGAAGAGTGTAAGGCCAATGACAGAGAAAAGCATGGCCATTATAAGGGAATGGGAGAAGCTTTTGTGTCTGGAGTGCAGAAAGTGACATAGAATGTAGAGTGAAGAGCAAGCTGAGGCTAAAGAGATACATATGCACTATCATGTGTTGAACTTTGTAGGCCATATTGCAGAATCATTACTTAATGCTGAGCAGTAGGGAACCATTGGAGATTTTAGAGGATGGAGGAGAGGTTAGTGGGTGATCAGAGTAGACAGTGGTAGACAGTTATGAAGCTCTCTTCACTCTGTATTAGTTTGCCAGGGCTGCTATAATAAAGCACCACAAACTGGGTGACTTAAACAACAAAAATTTGTTGCCTTACAGTTTTAGAATCCAGACATTCGAAATCACGGTATTGGTAGCGTTGATTCCTTTTGAGGGCTATGAGAGAATATTCTGGACTAAAGGTTTATGTCCTCCCAAAATTCATATCAGACTATATTTGAAGATAGGGCCCATGAGAAGATGATAAAGGTTAAATGAGGTCATAAGGGTAGGGTGCTTATCCTGTAGTTCTGGTGGCCTTGTAAAAAAAGGAAGCGACACCAGAGCTCTCTTTCCTTGCATGCACAAAGAAAAGGCCATGTGAGTGCACAGTGAAATGGTGGCTGCCTATAAGCCAGGAGAAGAAGGCTCAGAATGAAATCTACCTTGCTGGCCTCCTGAACGGTGATAAATGAATTCCTGACGTTTAAGCCACCAAATCTGTGGTATTTTGTTATGGCAGCCGAAGCAGACTAACATAAGAAAGGTTCTGTTCCAAGTTTCTCTCTGTGGCTTGTAGATGGCCACCTTCGTCTTCACCTGGTGTTCTCTTTGTAGCCATGTCTGTCTCTAAATACTTTTTTTTATAAGAACACCAATCATCCTGGATTAGAGCCCAGTCTCATGACTTCTTTTGAACTTGATTGACTCTGTGAAGACCCTATCTTCAAATAAGGTCACATTCTGAGGAACTAGGGGTTAGGATTTCTACATATGAATTTGGGGGCAGACACAATTCAACCCATAACCTACTCTTGTCTCTTATTGGTGTGTGCTTCTTAAAGAACTTGAAATGACGACTGATGGATTGGATTTTGAGAATGGGGGATGAAGATGAGAAAGATGTCAGATGAAAGAATTTTTACAGTATATACACAATTGGTTTTGATTTCTTGATGAAAATCATAGATAGCTAAAATTGTGGCTCATTAATTTTTATTTGTTTATGTTACAATGGCAAAATAATTAGTTTCAAAATCATTCTTGGTCACTAATTCACTTTTTTTCCCCAAAATAATCAAGATAAAAAATTCTGTATCAGTAGTTGTGCATTTATTTATTAATCTTTACTTTGCTTTATCATAATGTCTAATCATATAGGAGAGTATATGTCTCTAAAATATACAGTAAATAATATATTCCTCAGTTTAATTTTAAACATGCTGTAGAAGAAATTAAGGAATAATATTACTTATATTATTTCATACTTAATACCCTACAGATGTTCAGTTAAAAAAAAAACAAAAAGAATAAAATCAGATGGATACAGCAAGTTACGTTGATCGGTTTTCTTCTTTTCGTAGAGTAGTAAAATGAAATGCAGTTTTATTCTGTTGTGTTTATTTTATGTGGCATCATACATTTGTATATAAAATTTTATCAAGCTTACTTTAGTAGTTTAGTTTTATTTTTCAACTGTAGCTTTTACATGTTGCTTAAACAAAAATAATTCTTACCAATCTGAGTATAATGGATGATTGAGGAACCTGCATCTATGTTAGACAGCTGTCTGAATAATAACTTGAATCCCTAGAAGGGATCTGATCAAGATTACTCACCTGTGCATGCCATGTGATGGCGAGTGTAATTCAATGTAATAAACCATATAGCTGTTTTCTTTTGCCCTCCTAGGCTTCCATACTTCCCTCTCTACATATTTCTAGATAAAGTCCGTATTTTTTTTTAACTAAGACCCAACAAAATTTGTTTTCAGATTGCAATGTGCATTTACTATGTCTAGTAGTAAAGTATGCATATCTATAATTATATGTGTAATTATCAACATACAGACAAGTTTGAATGTCATAGCTTAATGAAAACATTCATTTGTAGGAAAAGAACCATAACTGTTAAAATCACATGAATTTTAAAGCCTCCTTTACTCTTTTGTTTAAAAATAATGTACACTGCATATTAAAAGATAAAAGTAGCCTTTTTACTTAAAATTTCAGTATATTTTTATGTGTATTATATTTTACACCTAATGTTTGTTAGTATTTTAAGTAGATGGTTGATTGAATTGGCCAAGTAATTTTAAAGCTTTACAAGTGTTTTGGCATTTCCTGAGAAAAATCACTGCATATGAATATGTATATATATGTTTTATTATATTTGATGTGTTTATGGCCATATAGCCATCATGAACATGTAGCCATCACTGCCTATATATCTTTGGACTTAGGGAAGACATTTTCAAATTTAAATTCAGTTTAACAATATACAGTTTTTTATTTGACTTGTTCTTAGATAAACTGGTAACATTTACTAAAATACTAAATTTATTTAAATTAAACTGCATTCGCCCGTTTATTTGGGCCTAACAATGCACTTTCTCTGTATATGAAATAGGTTCTCATTTTTAAAGAGCTTAGATTGATGTTTGAAAGATAGTATTTATATACATGATTAAAGGACAGTATAAGCTAGAATAAATGAAGTACTCACACCAATACAGTCAAATGTTTACACTATACACAGATAAAGAATATAGCATTATTAGCCAGATTAATTTAGCCACTCATTGAAAGACTGAGAATTCATTCAAAGTATAATGAAGACCTTGGGAGTAGAGAAGAGTGTCAGCTGAGATAAATTCCAAATGTCCTTAAGTTCTTTGATTATATCATTCCCTTTTTAAAGACTTGCCAAGGTATCCTGTGACTGACAATGACCAGGTTATTAACATATTGATTATTTGATATATAATATATGACCTGGAAGAATCTGGTTTATTTCCAAAAATAATTTCACATAACATTAATTTCTTCTTTGTTGACTGAAAATGCCAGAGTGTTTAGAAAGCCATATGGTTTAGAAAACTGAGCAACAGACTGACAAAAGGGAGGAGGAGAAATTATAACTCTGACTATCCTTAACTTATGCTACCAAGTGGCTTCACTCACTTTTGTGTCACTTTTTAAAATCAAAGGAATCCATGCAAATGTTATTAAATCATGTGGTTCATAAGGACCAATAGTGAACTATAACTCCCCTGTACTTTTTCTATTCCTACTTCCAGAATCAGTACCTTTATCATTTCTGTTCTTAGTTTTTCTTTCATAAGTCTAAATCAGAGATTGGCAAACTATGGCCCATAGGCCAAATCCTGTCCACTGACCTGTTCTTTTAAGGCCTATGAGCAAAGAATTTTTTTTTTTACATTTTTAACGGATTGTAAAACATCAAAACAAAACAAAAATTAAGATAAATGTTTGACAGAGACCATATGTGGTCTACCGAGCCTAGAATATTTATCTGTTCCTTTTCAGGAAAAGTTTAGACCTCTGGTCTACATGGGGTGAGTGTGAGTATGTTTGTGTGTGCACACAACATATATATGTATGCATACATATATATATTTGCTAATTTAGCAACCTAAACATACTTAGTTCCTCACTATATAAAAAAGACTAGCTTATATTTCATACTGCCACCAATCTACCTCATTTTTGCTAGTTCTGACATTAGTATTAACTCTTACAGTTGTTATATTTGTAGTTTTAAAAACTGTACTTAAACGTCTGTTTCCTGTTTCAGCACCTTTGGGTGGAAATATAGATAGATCTATAGAGATTAGTGGAAATTATCTTGGCTTTTGTCTTGGCTTAGTAATATTTTCTACATTTTGATCACTGAGAGCTAGTACTTTACACCCAGAAGCTAGCACAATGCTTGATCCTTAGTAAGACTCAAATATTTCTTAAGTGTGTGTTATATGTATGTGTGTATCGTATGTATGTGTGTGTAGGACAGTTTGTCCCCCTGGGATCCCCACTGTCGTGTTTGCAGAGGCTCATATTACTCTTTGCAGTTGGTGCTGTAATCATAGTATTTCTTACCACATTGTATGTATTTCTTATCTTATTATGTTAAACAAAGTGAACAGAATTTAATAAACTTATTTGTTATTATTTGCTGAAATATCTCTATTTTGTTTTTAAACTCCTGTAGATACTTATGTAAAATATATTTTCCTGTGTGTAAAGTTGAGGTTGTTGTATTGGAGGTGACTTAGGCATCGATTGCAGGGTCAGATTTGGATAACTGAGCTAGAATATGGTATCACTCAGACCCTCAACAAATATTTAAGGAGCCTCTTAATCAATCGAACACTGCTACAAAGTAGTTATACAGTGGTGAATGAGACAGGCGTGGTCGCAGCCCTCATGGAACTTAGTAGGAGAGACAGGCAAATAAACACTCAAATAACAGTATACATAAGCAAATAAAAATGCAAATTGAGGTAAACAATTTGAAGGAAAAGAAAAAGTTACTTGAGAGAGAAGCAGAGAGTAGGGTTCTAAATCATGATACCCTTTCATATAGACACAGATAGTAATGTATAGCAACGTAAGATATTTTCATTCTTCTAGAGCATTCTTCTCAAACTTAAGCATGCATCAGACTCACAGAGAATGTTTGTTGAAACATGGTTTTCTGAGCTTCAGGTTCAAAGTTTTTTATTCACTAGGTCTGGATGGGCATGAGGATTTACATTTCTAATAAATTCCTCGATGATTATGATCCTTCTGTTCGAAGGAACCACACTTCAAGAACCACTGAATCTGTGATAGTGGTTTTCAGCACGTTAGAATCACTTGTAGAACTTTAACAAAATGTTGATGCTTAGTTCCTATTCCTGGAAATGCTGATTTAATTGTGTGAAGATTTGGCTTGACTGTGGAGCTTTTTAAAATAGCCTAGATGATTCTGATGTGCAGCTAAGATTGTAAGCTACCCAGTCAGAATTTGAGTGCGTATATACACAGAGTTTCTTAGTGGGGAAGAAAGTACCTAATCATGCACAGTGGTAAGAAGGCATGGAGGAGGTGGGAAAAAGGCTGGAATGGAAAGCTTCAATAAAAATATATACCTGAACTAAGGCCTAAAGGATTATCTGTCAACAACATAAGCTGACAGAGAGAAGAGAGTATGTCAGACAGAAGAAATGGTGATGGCTCACAAGCATGTAGGAGTAGATTTTGTTTCAAAAATAATCTGAGGCGGTAAATCAGTTCCATTTCTGAAATATAACCATTCTGATATTGAGTGCCTCTTATGGCAGAAACAGTGACAACTTATTTTTAATTTACAAATAAATATAAGGATCATCTATACCATATTCAAATAATTTTTTTATTCATTAATATGTTCTATTTAATAGGATGAGAAGAAGAAACCGAAAGACTAGGAGATACGGAGTTTTGGACACTAACATAGAAAACATGGAATTGACACCTTTAGAACAAGATGATGAGGATGATGATAACACATTGTTTGATGCCAATCATCCTCGAAGGTAAGTGTTGAGCAGTTTAATTCCCTAAATCAGGAGGCAAGTCTTTGATAAGTAAATTGAAAAAGTAGAATTTCATTTAACAGTTTTTATCCTAACAGATTTTATTCAGTTCTATTTAATGAAGTTTTTTTTGCTACCTAACCAACAGCTCACATTCACATTGCTTTGCTAAAATAGACATAAATAATAGAATACCATCCCCAAAAGAACTCTTTGTTGTAGATCTCGTTGCAGAGCTATGCCCTTTTAACTGCTTCATACTGGTGATGTGTATTAATGGGGTGTGTGTCTGTGTGTGTGTGTGACAAAGAGAAAAATAGTAGTAAACTTGATTTTATTTTTGCATTCTGAAGATATTTTGATTTTAGTCTGGATTATTCTATTTCTAAACAGTGCTTCCTGGCAAAATTGTGGGACTGATGGTCCATAGTCAAGTAGTATAGCTATAATGTGTACTCTCAGATCTGTTCTTATTGAGTGTTAAAACTTTTCTCACTTTTATAAGTATTACATAAATATTATTTATAATATATTAATATTAAAATATTAATTTAAATAGTAAAAATATATAAATAAAATATAATATATAACAAAGTCTCACTTTTTATATAATTATTATTTTCTTTTATTTTCTGAAAAGGCACCTCTTCTATGCATGCACAGAAAAAGGGAAGATAAAAAAGGAAGTTATTAGCTTAGGAAGTCTGGGTTGTTTCCACAGAGGAAGTGATTTTGAACCCCAGTTAATCTATTTCAAGTGTGCTTGACTAAAGACAGAGGTGTTATAGGCAGAAGCAATTACCCAAAGTTTAGTTGTGAAAGATGATAGTTTGTTTAAGGAATGCAAGCAGCAGAAAATGTCTAGAATACAGCCTGTTGTTTGTGCGCATGTATTCATACGTACAAGGTTGAGAGGATCAGCTGTGGCAGGACACAGGGATTCACAAGCTTTTTTGAAGGAAATACAGAGTTTTGTAATCTGTTAATAAGTTTGTTACTACCCTTCTGTTGTTGGAGAACTATTGATGTCGTTTGTCCAGAGCGTATGAAATTAAATAGTCAGATTTGTGTTGTAGAGTCATACCTCTTGTAGTAGTGGGGAAGGTGGCCCAGGAGAGATGAAGAGGGACAGAACTAGGGAAGGTAGGAAGGGCATAAAGGAGGGACAGTTTCTATAATACATAATTACCTGTAGCCATCTTTTATCTTATATCCTGCCTCATCACAGACCTTTCTCCAATACGTATCCCTCTGTTATGCCCCATTTTTCATGAATTTTGCATTCCATTAGGGAGCTAGACATTAATCAGGGTTATACAAAGAGAGAAAGAATAAGTATAGGGTGGTGTGAGAACTTATAATGGGGACATAAAACACTTAACCAAAAACTAATGGTCCAGAAAAGCCTCTCAGAAGTGATATGTAAATTGAAACCTGAAAAATGAGTAGAAATTAGCAAAACAAAAGGTGGCTATAGGGGCAGGGGTTGGATAGAGGACAGCAGTCACAAAGTACCAGAAGAAAAGAGAGTATAAAATATTCAAGGAACTAAAAAAGTTAAATAGATGCTATATTAATATGCATGAGAATAAATGAATGAGTGAATGAATGATTTTTGATCTTTGCAAAAGTACGAGTGATGGGTAAGGCAGAACAAAGAATCAGAAAGGAGATCATGATCCATGTTAATCAGTTAGCAATTATTCTACATGTTATGAAAAGTGGCTTGGAAAAATTTAAGATGGAGGAGCCTAATCGAAGTCGTGTTTTGAAGATTACTCTGCATGGATTGGAGAAGAGTAAGATAAGGAGGAAGATGATCAGGAAGAAGACCAGCTAGCTGGTGCAGGTACATGGGGTGGCCTCTACTAGAGTGACAGCAAGGGAAGTAGAGAGGAGTAAATTATTCAAGCGAATTGTGTTTGGAGAGTAAAGGAGGTAGAAATGGTGATAATAATGGAGAAGCAAATTTCAGGGGTAATGATAATTATCAATGATAATTGATAATGAAATCATCTTGAGTTTTTAGTAGTATGACCCCATTTACTTAAAAAAATCTTTAATATAGAAATGTCTAGATAAAGAGAACAGTAAATTGTTTGCTATGCTTACCTATTCATTCATTTATTCATCCAATCAATGAATGATGTAGCACCTGTTTATATAACAACTCTTTAGTGCCACACACTGGTCTCGGTGGTTGGGACACGTTAGAGCAACAAAACAGAAAAGAAAAAAAAAATCCTGACTTAGTGAAGCTTAGCTTCTAGCGGAGAAAAGGTGAGATTGGGAGGTTGAGAGTTCATTTTCATTTTCACTTTGCCTTCTATCTCCTTCTAGGTTGTTTAATTTTTTTTTTTCCATCAAAGAGAATATGTTCATGCATTACTTTAAAACAAACTTTTTTGGAGGGAATAATTTCAAATCTTCAGAGAATTTACAAGAATAAAAATAGTGCAAAGAATATCCTATAATTTTTTATCTAGCTTCATCTATTCTTAACGTTTTACTTCATTTGTTCTCCTGTGTGCTCTCTTTGTCTCTCATAATATAGTTATAGAAGAATGCATCTGAATTTTGTATTTATCTGATGTTCTGATGTTTCATTATAATTAGATTCAGGTTGTGCATTCTTAGCTGAAATATACATAGATCATTCTGTCTCCTCACGATATCATATCTGGAGACACACGATGCCCATGATGTTCATCTGTCCTTCATTCGCAGTGGTAATTTGGATGCATCTGTTCAAATTTTGCAATTTCTCCAGTATGTTACTGTTAATTTCCCCCTGGGTTTAGCAGTCATTCATCATGATTCTTTTTTTTTTTTTTTCCTGCTTTATCTCCCCAAATCCCCCCTGGTACATAGTTGTATATCTTAGTTGCAGGTCCTTCTAGTTGTGGCATGGGGGACGCCACCTCAGCGTGGCCTGACTAGCGGTGCCATGTCCGCACCCAGGATCTGAACCAGCGAAACCCTGGGCCACCACAGCAGAGCGCACGAACTTAACCACTTGGCCATGGCCAGCCCCTGCTCATGATTCTTTCCTGATCTAATCTTCATTATTATAGTTGCAAAATAATGATTTTTCAACTTCAACATTTCCTCTGTATTTACAAATCAGTATTGACATTGTACTGTAAGCAAGAGCCTTCCCTCATTCGTTCTGAATTTATTTATCTGTTTATTTATTGACACCATGGAATCATGATTTTCGCTTTTGTTCAAAGGTTTATAATTCATTGCTGTACTTGCCAGTGGGAGCCTCTTCAAGCTGGCTTCTGTACCCTTGTGACTTAGTCCCATTTTTTCTAAGTACTTCCTTACATTCTGGCCTAACAAGATATTCCAGGCTCATTTTGTATCTACCCTGCCCCAGCCATGGAATCAGCCATTTATCCAAGGAACCTTGGTTCCTTTGAGTGGGCACTAAGTGAGCTGTTTGCTATTGAGGTGTCCTTGCTTCTTGGGCCTTTCAGCAGACAGGTCTATGATATGTCTGCGCATGTATACACACATACCCATATGTATGCATGTTCACATATATATGCAGATTTTAGATATTATTACTTCATATCTCCCATTCTGCTGTTCCAGTCTGTCTCCCCTGGTTTCTTTCTTGCCTTCTTCCTTTTCCATAATTGCATTCTCCTTTTTCTGTCATGAGAATGACTCCCAGCAGCATTCTGGCTCTCAGTAACATCAGCACATTTACTCATATGCTCAATCCTATAATAAAATTAATACAGTTTCAGAATTGCTATGCCTGTAACACTAAAATAAACAAACCTACTAAGGAGAGTTTAGGGTTTGTTTGCAGTTTTCTCCTCACAACCCCATCGTGCCCAAGACTAAGAGTAAATGTTCAGATATTGTAGGTGATTTGGCTTAGTTCTTTTTCTCCTCTCCTCTTTAGTGTGGTTATAGTAGTCATTTGAAATATAATTTAAGTCATTTGAGTTTGCTTTCTGTTTTAGATTTCTCCTTCCCTTCTCATTTTTATTGTTTTTTTTTTTAATATGAAAGACACTAACATGCTTCCAAAAGTAAAAACCACAAAAGATTTTTTTAAGATATGCACACACATACACTCAGGAAAGTAGCACTTGGGGCCAGCCCCGTCACTGTGTGGTTAAGTTTGCATGCTCCGCGGTGGCGGCCCAGGGTTCAGATCCTGGGCATGGACATGGCACCGCTCATTAGGCCATGTTGAGGCGGCGTCCCACATGCCACAACTAGAAGGACCCGCAACTAAAATATACAACCATGTACTGGGGAGATTTGGGGAAAAAAAGCAGAAAAAAAAAAGAAGATTGGCAACAGTTGTTTGCTCAGGTGCCAATCTTTAAAATAAAAAGGAAAAGTAGCACTCTCTCTTTTATCCCTTCCACTCTGTTCTCCCCACCTCACCCCTTGTTAATAATCAGTTTCATTATTTTCTGGTTTATCTTCCCTGTGGTTCTTTTGATAAAATTTGGCAGAAATATGTATTTTTTGTGTTTCTCTTCTTTCTTACACAAGAGGTAAGCATACAGTATATGCTCTTTTATACTTTTTTTGTTGCAGTTAGTAATATCTCCTGTAAGTCATGCTAGATAAGTTCATGGAGATATTTTTCATTTTTTACAGTTGCATAATACTCCATGGTATGTAGATGCCATGGTTTATTCAACTAATTGCCTATGCATTGACATTTAGGTAGTTTTCAATTATTTTGCAATTATAAATTGTACTACAATGAATAACCTCATGTATATGTGTTTTTGTATTGTTGGAGGTGTATTTTCAGAGTAAATTTCTACAAGTGGGATTATGGATCAAAAGCTGTGAAGCCAGTTTTAATCATGAGAAATGGAGATGCCTCTGAGGTATCCCAGTGGACACAGCAAATTAGATGGATTCATTTTTTCATTAGAAGAAATGATAAAATGTCTGTCGTGTGTTCCCAGGCACTCTACTGAGCTCTGGGGATGCAATGGTGAACAAAATTGGACAAAATGCCCAGCCTTGTGTAGTTAACAATTTAGCAGATATTCATAGGCCAGAAATAGAGAACCAACAAGTATTAGCTAGACTTGGGATTCCCCATTATTGTTTTTGACCTTGCCAACATCAGGGTAACACTCTTCTCTAGGCTAGACCTGCTTTTGATAAGGTGGATATTTCAGTACACTAAGAAGCAGGACCAAACAGTTTTTCTATTCTCTTCTTATATTCTTCTTAAAACAAAATTAAACATCATTTAAATAACACCTTCAAGACCTTTGCTGTGATTTTTTTCAAAGTCTGTGCAGATACGGACCCCTTTTTCTGTCTCTCACTTTGGGGAAGGTGGACACATTTCTTTTTTACTAATGGACAGCAGTTTCAAGGAGGTGTGGGTGAGCTGTGTTTATATTCCTCTTACCTTCTGTAGCTTAGAGATTATTTTCTGTGAGGAGATATTCAGTCCAAACTCTCTCACTCCATTTGAAGCTGATTCAATGGGAGGACTCTTTCTGATCTTCTAATGTTGGTGTTAGAGATTAAACATGCATTATGCCATCAATTTATTCAACATTTCAAATTTATCTGTGGAAAAGATGCATATAGATCTTATTGTGAGTCATTTTAATAACAAGTGATAATTATATTTAATGCCATTTGTTTCTCCCAATAAAGGGGAAAAAGTCAATACATATATGGAGAGTATGTTGTAAAGTCTTTTTAGGCCCTGAAAGAGGGCTCTCACCAAGAGCTTCCCAGAACAGCCTTATAAATAGTAGAAGAAACCAAGGGAGTTGAGCATAGTGGTAGAGAGAATGTCTTTAGAGAGATAAGTTCAGGGGTCCTGTTATTGAGCCCAGCGGGGAAGCCTGGACTGAGTAGAATAACAACTACAGTAGGAGCGATTGTAATAGTCACTTGTTAGTAAATATCTACTTTCAGTGCAAGATGTACCAGACAATGTGCTAGGCTTCTTACATGTGCTATGAAATCATCAGGACAGTCTGCAAAGTAGTTCCTATGGCTCTTATTTTTTTTTCAAGGAGGTTTTTTTTGCAAAGAAAGATTGGCCCTGAGCTAATATCTGGTGCCAACCTTCCTCTTTTTTTTTCGTCCCCAAAGCCCCAGTGCAGGTCGTATATCCTAGTTGTAAGTCCTTCTAGTTCTTCTGTGTGAGCCGCTGCCACAGCATGGCAACTGACAGACAGGTAGTGTGGTTCCATGACCACCTGGAGGCGAACCCTGGGCCGCCGAAGTGGTGAGACAGAGTGCTGAACTTTAACCACTAGGCCATCAGGGCTGGCTCTTGTTGCTCTTATTTTAAACATAGGAAAACTGAGGCTCAGAGACTTTAAGTAATTTAGGCTTCTCTTCCTGCTAGAATCTCATTCCATTTTTTCAAGAATTTGTTTGATTTGTATCTATGAAGAGAATAATTCTATATTCTGTTCATTCTGTCTTCTCTAACCAGAACTTGCTGTTACTCTTTATTTTTCAAATGAGGACCCTAAAAATGAGGAATGTAAATATGATTTGCCTACCTTGCCAACTGCAATGTAGAATCATATTAGTCTACAGTTTAACTGCTGGTAATTCTTGTTGGATCTTCTCTTGCTGATGCTGCTTTCATTGTTGAAATGCTTTCCAAAATTAGTTCCTCTTCATTTTTCAAATTCTATCCACAAAATAACAGGAAGCAAGCCATTTCCAGAGAGGTAAACGAATTTCCTTGCTTGGAATTTTATCACAAAAACTATCCTTTTGTAGTCAGCTCTTTCTGAGAGGGGTATTTTTATCAAGGCTTTTAATACATCAAAATTTTAATGATTGTTCTTGGTAGTTGGGATTTGGGGTAATTATTTTCACTGTTTCTTTGTATTAAATTGAACCATATGAAACTGCTGATATATGGTTTAATCTTAATTTCCTAAAGGAAATGTATTATTTCATTTAACAGATGTCACAGCCAGGGCCAACTCCAGGCACAGTACATCAGGGCCCTGGCTCCTCTCCTCCGTGATCCCCTTGGTTCTGCCCATCTTCATGTGTTGGCCTCATTTTTAGGCTGATAATAGGATGGTGCCAGCAGTTCCTATAATCACACTCAGAATGGTAACTTTCGACTAGCTCTCTTGTGTGTCTTTCTTAGGATTGAGAAAAGTTTCCTTAGAAACTTACAACAGAGTTGTTTTTTGTTTTTGTTTTTATTTTCCATATCATTGGTCATGTAATCATTCCTAAACTAAACCCTGGGAAGAAAAATGGAAGTACCATGATTAGCTCAGATTAAGACCCCATTCGGGGTCGAATGGATATTGAAGAGTTAACCACCATTACCATTATATCTAGTAATTTAAGCGTTGAAGTTAGTACAGTCAAATTGGGAAAATTTGTTGGTATGTGGAAAAAAGTAACTTGAGCAGCATGGATAATATAACTTCACTTATATTTGCTATTGATATCCTAATTTTGTATATTAGAAGGAATTTCTTTAATTACTGAAACATTTTGCACAGAGGAATTATAAAAACTGAAAAATGATTATTAATTCTTTAACTATTGTGTAGGATGTTTCAGTCCTTTCAGATAGAAAATCTAATGGGGAATCACAGAGAGCACATACTGACTAAAAATTACCTTCATTTTTCTCAAAGAAAAATATTGGAAACAAATACTCATGACTAGTCTCAAAAATGCAGTTTGAAACAGTGTTTTACAACACAAAACAAATGGGAGCAATATTTTCTTGCTATTCTGTTTGATTTCTACTGAAGAGTAAAATTATTATTATTATTTTATAATAATATACACTAAAGGACATTTTGACAATCTTGGTAGCAGCTTTTAAAAGCTAGTACTTCTGTCACTTCAAGGCTATTCTAGTAATTTTTGCCAAGTATGTAATTTTAAAAAACAGTAAATTTCCTTTTTAGTTACTTCTGTTCTGCTTCATTAAATTTAATGTCTTGTATGTGTTCATTACATTTGTGCTCAGTGTTACTTGGCTACAAAATATATTCTGGTTATTAACGTCAGCGTATCAGAATCAGAAAGCAGGTTTGATATAAGCGTTTATCTAGAAACCCTCATTAAGAAGACCTTATTCAGTTATCAATTTGAAAATAGTTCTAATTTCTAAAACACTGCTTTCAATGTAGAGCACAATGTATTATCAGAATAAATACTAAGGTTATTCACAGTAAATAGAATATAGGAATGTATCAAAGCACTAATGTTTATTTGGGATAGAAATTGGTATTTTAGGATGTCCAGTGGTGTGTTACTAATAAAATAGTCTGTACTTTATCCACTTAAAGGGAACTATGCTGTCTTTGTCATTACTTAAACAAGTAATAAAAGAGAACCTTCATGTAGGGTTTTTTCTGCATGCTTTACTTTTATGTGGACCTTGACTCAGAAGAAAATTTGCTTTGCTCCATTGAAAAGTAGACATCACAAAAATTATTAGTTAAGAGCATGAATCATTTATATGCTATTTTAACAAATGTTATGTAACATTAGATTCTATTTGGTAATGCTATTTTCTCATGTCACTGTGTGGTCTAGAGTTGCCCCGTCTAATTTGATAGCCACTAGCCGTATGTGGCTCTTGAACATTTGAAATGTGACACATGTGACTGAGGAACTGAATTTTTAATTTTATTTAATTTTAACTAAATGAAAGTTTAAATTTCCAAAGGTGGCTAGTGACTACTGTGTTAGACAGCACAGACCTGGACCAAAAGTGTTTGATTGATCTCGTTTAAACTAATTCTATTAAATGAAAACTCCTATAGAACAGTTGCATCACAAATTTCTGTTCATATAGCATTTGATCCATTTAATAAATTGCTTACTGCTTTGGTTCAGGATTTATATTTCGCTGTGATTGTTTGGATTACAGACTGTCTAAGGTATATAGTGGGATAGATGGACATAGGAGGTGAAGCATAACCACTGATAAGGTCGACTTATGTGAATGGGGTTGAGGAAAATACAGGGACAAGGACATCAAGGTGTTGGACAGGAAAAGTCCTAAACACAATTGTAAGGCATTAACCTTTCTCATCCCTCTCAGATAATATTCATTCTCTAAAATCCACTGACATATCTTCTTTAAAAGGAACTGGGAGAAAAAAATTTTCAGGAATCTAATATTTGCAAATTTATTTAAATAAAGAGTAACAATATTCTTGACTGTACTAGGACACTTTTTCCTTTCAAACTTGATTTGGATTTGTAGCCGTTTTGCTAGTTTAAGATTTTCTGAGTTAGCTTTTAAGTTGTCCTTGCAAATAATGTCTATTTTTTTATTATTGTATAATGTGTAGAGACAGTATTCTTGTGGCTTGAAAAATACTCTGAGGTTTCCATAAAATTTATTAATACTACGCACTTGTTTTATCTCATAGAAAAGCATGATAATTTTTTTATTGTAATAATTATATGTAACGTGAGATATACCCTCTTAAATTTTTAGGTGCACTGTACGGTATTGTTAACCATAGGCACAAAGTTGTACAACAGATCTTGAGAACGTACTCATCTTTCATAGCTGACACCTTATACCCATTGAATAGAAATTCCCCATTTTCCTCTCCCCTCACCCTGGGCAACCACCATTCTACTCTCTGCTTCTGTAAGTTTGACTGTGTTTTACTACAGGTAGTAGAGAACCTAGAATTACAGTGACTGAAAAGTTTTTCTCACATCATAAGAAGTCTGCAGTAGTTGGCTGCTGGTATTGATTCAGTGGTTGTTTGATGACAGGGTCTACATTTATGCACTTTTCTTGAACCTTTCCTCTTGCTTGTCTTATCCTGGTTATATGGCTGCTGTAGTTTCAACCATTACATCTGTATTCCAGGTGACAAGATAGTGGAGGCAAGAACACACCACATCTGTCTCTTTATCGGGAAATCAAAATTTCTCAGATCTGTCTCTTCCTCCCAACAGATTTACCCCCCTTCACTCACACACACAAAAATCAGTATTTGTATTAGCAAACAAAAAGGAGAGAACAAATGTTGAATAGACAACTTATAATATGTCATCTTGACTATTCAAAATATTTTCTGAAGGTTCAATCTGGCACCTGGCAAGAGAGAAATGTTTGGGTTTGGGCACTCACTGAATGAAGGCTTGAAGTCTGAGGAATTATTGTTTATGAGTAGCAGTTTTGCAGAGAAGTGAGAGGTATCCAGGACAGTAGGATTATAGGGTAAAGCATAGAGCATGCCAAAAGTTTGCTGCTGCTGCTTTGTTTATTTGTTTTTAGGAGTAGGAATCTATTGTCATAACCAGAGTAGTTTTTTTAGTACAGTGGGAATTCTGTAAATGGCAGAACAATAGAGCATTTGACGTCTGATTTAATCATTAGATTGGAATGACTAAGTGCTCATGTATGAGAAGTATTGTGGTAAAATAAATAGCACCAGAATATGATTATATAAACTCAAGTGCTTCTTGAGCTTCTGTCGTTGATAATTGCATAACCTTACTTCACTCCATTGTGTCTTGACTCTTCCTCCTTACCAAGTCACCTGACAAATAATGTGGTTCCACTGCATCTCCAAACTTGTTCCCAGCTTTGGGCCTCCATAGGTTGTGTTTTCACCCTGAAGACTTCCATGAAAAGATGTCCTTAATCTTCTCTTGGAAACTGTTTTAACCCCCTATTGAGAAAAAGGACTTCAGAGCATCCAGTAAATAACTGACCGAGATGGTACTAGAATTCAGACTTCCTTTCTTAGGCCAAATTTTTTTGTTCTCTGGATGATTTCCATGCTTTATTTGTAGTTCTGTAATAAGAGAGCAGGGAATTATGTTTTATTTTTCTTCTTTTTTCTTTTTTGTCATCAGCATTCTTCCCAGTATCAAGCAGTTTTCCTGGCAGATAATAAAAACTCAATATATGTTTGGTGATTAATGAATGAATGTCCTTTTTTAAAAAATGTAGTTAGCTGTAAAACTTAGTAGCACAAACAACCCAAAATGTTGCATACCCTATTTTAAATACTTTGGAATCCATCAAGGCATTAAATATTCTGGTTACCAATGTCTGCTTTCATGTGAGACTATACATTTAAAATAGATTTGTCTGTACTAGTTCTATGTGTCATTACCATAGAATGTGGGTGAATGAGGATATAACATTCTTAATAATTTTTAGATCTTAAATTCTAACGGTGAAAACTTGAACTTGTCAGTTTCAGTAGTTATTTCCAATTTAAACATTGTGAATTCAAGATTTAAATGTCATTAAGTAAAGATTCTCCACACTCCTTTCCCACCTCCTTCACTCCAGGTTGGTCGGAGTTCCATAGAGATTTATACCATTATTCATTTAATCTAAGACACTATTAATTTTAAACTGTAGTACTAAGAAAAAAAAACACTGTCAATTTAATTACGAAATAGTGTGATACTTTTACATAAGAGAAGAATCATATACACCAGCGTCTCAGTACTTTACATTTTTCATCCCTTCTAAAGAAGAATTTGGCAACTTCTTCTGCCTTCAGATGCATTTCTTGGTGTATAATAGTTTCTCAAAACAGAAATTAGCAAAGTTTCATCTACCTGAGACATCTTCCCATTTTAAAAGACATGGTTGTTTCTTTGCAAAAATATGGAACAAGACCATGTTCCAGTGATAAACATTTGTTTCACTGATACCAAATTATAACCTAGTATACTCTTTCATCTCTTTCTACATATACAATAACTTTTGCTTCAGTGATGATGCATGATATTATCTTTTTGGAAGTATTTTAAACATCATGAAACTCATTCTTTTTTTCTTTTTTTTTAATTTTTAAAGATTTTATTTTTCCTTTTTCTCCCCAAAGCCCCCTGGTACATAGTTGTGCATTTTTCATTTGTGGGTCCTTCTAGTTGTGGCATGTGGGATGCTGCCTCAGCATGGCTTGACAAGCGGTGCCATGTCCGCGCCCAGGATTTGAACTGGCGAAACCTTGGGCTGCCAAAGTGGAGCGTGTGAACTTAACCACTCGCCCACGGGGCCGGCCCCTGAAACTCATTCTTTATAATACCAGACATGCATATAATTCAGTTGAAGTGACAACAATACAAATAGCTTTGATCAACTTCATGCACATGTAGACAATGGCAACTACGTAAGAACTACCACTTATCTGACAGCAATTCTAAGATGCCTGCCATCAACTGGAAGATGCATCCCAAGTTCAGAGATGTTAAAATATGAAAAATGTCTGTTTTAGAAACTATAAAATATGGTCCTGTCTATAGGGGTACACTTACAGTCTTGCTTGGGTTTGGGGCTTTAGCCTCTATCTCTCCTACTTCTGCCAAAAGAGCTTCTTAACAGGTCCACACAGATTATACTGTGTACCCTTGGTTCTGTCTCCAAGCTTCTTTGAGTCTGCCAGTCTACCTTCTACAACTTCTATATCACCTCTCCAGGTAGTAGGAATGCTTGATTATTTTCCCCATGCCATGTGTAAGCTCCACATGTTTCAAACTGCTGTGGGATCACTGAGAAACTGAGTTAGGGATAAAAACATAGGAGATTTCACTGAAGAGGTGATACTTGAGTTGTAGTTATTTTAAAAAATATGTAAGATATTCAAATAAGAGCCTTATGAAAGGGGTGAAAGTTGCATTTCAGGCAGAGTTTAAAGCATGAGCCAAGGGATGGCCCTGTATGAGAGTGTGTGCATGTTGTGAGCCTCTGTAGAACACAAGATATGTACTAGGGTTGTGATAAATCAGTCAGATTTGGGACAAAACCTAAAAAGATATATTTTTAAAAAACATATTAAGGATTTAGATTTTATTAGTTGTGAAAATAGTCATAAATCATCAATGACTGTGGAGTGAAGGAGTGATACCATGACATTTATGTTCTAGGAAGATGATTCTAGTGACCTTGTGAAAGGTGAATTACAGTTGGGAAGAAACTAAGGTCATATATTTTGGAGCTGTTTCACTTGTTCAGATGAGAGGTGTCAAAGCAGAAGCAAAAGCTAGTTTAGGAGGGTAAGGAAATAAAAAACTTTGACAAGATAGTAGTGCTCAGCAGAATGCCGGGCATGAGAAGTAGTCAGAGAGGACCTGAGTGCTTCTACTGGAATGATGACTAGGTAGATGACGTTATCATTATTTGAGTTAAAAGCATACAGAGGAAGACCAGGTTTAAGTCTGGAAGATGATGGGTTTGATTCTTGATAGGTTAAAAATATTTCCTATGGGCATAGGAGAAAGAACATCTTCAGTACTGTTTAGTCTGTAGTTTAGTCATGCCAGGGAGAGATTAGGGAGTGGTGCTTCCATGTAGCACATAGTAGATGTTAGGATGACAACATCTGGGTGGAATTCTGAGAAAATCCCAACTCAAGGAATGCAATCCTTTAAGAGAGAAAGTTATACACTCCCGAAAAATACAAATAGATTCAAGAAAATGTTGGACATATGTGGTATAATATATCATAATAGACAACTATGCATATTCACATATGTTTTGAGGTTGATTATGAATCTCAAAATGCATTTCTGAAACTCCATTAAGAGATTCTTCATGTACTAGGTACTTCTTGATCACAAAACATCTTATGGTGCCAGTGCTAAATGTTCCTTAGATTCTCATAAGTGGTCCAAGTTCAAAAAGCTATTTAATGATAGAGTTGGGGTTAGGTACCTGCCGTTTTGTGTTCTTACTCTCCTAAATGAAACTGCAATCTTGATTTCACTGATTGATTTTTTTCATAATCCACAAATTCATTTATTAAAATGATCAAGAGTTTCAAGCATGCAAAGGACGAGGGTTGTGTAAAACGATGACGAAGTATTACATTGTTTTTTAGTAACCTTCAATATCTTTTTTTAAAAGCTTCAGTTTACACTTAAATTAAAACATATTAGGATCTTATTAGCTTATTGTAATCTCATAATCATTTAAAGATCTATTATAGATTGCTTACTAAAGATTTGGATAAAACACTAAGATGTAAGAGAGTATTACTCATTCTCACATATATCTCCAATGAAGTTCTAAATGTTAATGATGATTATAAAGGGAGTTTTAAGTTAATAAAATCGGCACATCTTTGGCTGTTCTTTTAGTTTGACCAAATGCTTTTGGTTGTAATGGCTCTAAGTAGCAGAAGTTTTTGGGAAGCTGTCATTTGGATTAAGTACCAGTAAAGCCTGATGTGTGATGAGAGTTAAGGTCTATAAATATGTATGTGATGAAAGTGTAACCTCATATTACCATAAACTAGTCAACAAGGTAAGAACCTGGGCAATCTTACCCCATTGTATATGTTATGGAAAACCTTATCTTCTGTATGATACATTTTGTAACTGTATCATAAATACTAAAAACATTTTTTTGTTTCATGGAGTATACTTCCGGGCCTGCAAATTCAATTAATCCTCATTTCTGAAGGTGTAGAAATATCAGTTAAGAATTGTATTTACAGAAACTATAGAAACAATAACTATATTGTATATTTAAGTCAATTAAAGTCATTTATGAACATTATATGAGGCTATAATTTTAGTGTGACTATGAAATAGACTTTAATTACCCACACTAGTTATATATAAATTCCCTTTTAACAAATTAGAATTATAATTCAAAAGATAGTATCTGATATAATTAATATAAGCAAAGTAATCATGTGTTTTATCAGTGCCATTCATTATAATGCCCTTAGATTAAATACTTTCATTATCTTCCTGCCACTCCAAATCTTTGGGAATATTTTAAAATGTGTTTAAATTTGTTCTGGGTTGAGCATTTATAGTATTTTTTTCCTTGCAGATAAGAATGTGCCTTTTGATGAGAGGACTTCATCTTTCTACAATGAAGAGAGAATTTCTATGTTTAAGGAATAAGAAGCCACTTTATCAATGGGGGGGGTATTTAAGTTACATATATTATGACAACCTTTAATTTGTTGTTGAAGTAAATACTGTATCATTTTGTTATGTCTTTGTATGTATAGAAGTGCTCTTAATGGGCTCAGAGTTCTTGGAAGTAAACTATACTATAATAGAAACCTGTTTGAAAGTTACTTTAAAGCAAGATCTTTTCTGATCAGTTTTTGCTTATTGCTTACCATGTTATTGTAAACTGTTTTACCCATTAATCAGTTAATGTTATTTTTGGGGGAATTTTTTGCTGGTTAATTATTTTTTGCTGGAAATGTAAGTCCCAACAACCAACTGGTATGTAAAAATAATTTAAAAATTTCTTTACAAAGGATATGTTTCCCATTTTTGTGGGGAAAAGAAGCCAAATTTACTACTTTGTGTTTAGGTTTTTTAAATATTAATAAATGTCTGAGTTGTGTGCAAAACAATAAATATGATTTACAATTCTTTTAAAGTGTTACAGACAGAATATGTTTACAAAATAAACCCAAAGACTATAGAATTGTATATTAACATGTATTTTATATAATTTCTAGAAAAATCTGTCAAAAAAGGGTTATTGTATTTTAGCAACTTCCTTGCTAAATTAAGATATCTACTTTGATTAGATATTTCAGAAACAGTGAATTTTAAAGCCATTTTATTTATTTACAGTATTGTGAGAGATAGAAATAATGGCAAAATGTACTGGTCATATTATGGTGTAGGAGAGTAAAGAATTAAAGTAAGTGCATAGACTTTGGAGGCAGACAGACCTGGATACAGAGACTAACTTCATTATCTCTGAACAAATTATTTAACCCCATTGAGCTTCAATTTTTCGTGTTCTAAAAGTTAGAGAAGAGCCTATAGGAAAAGCATGGGTCACAAATTCAGTTGCTTACAGGGGCCAGGTAGGTAACTTAAATGTGTGTATGTCAGTCAGGATAGGCTAGGTCCTAGAGAAGTAACAGATGGTCCCCAAATCACACTGGGTTACAACAAAGATTTGTTTCTCACTCATGCTGCCCATTTGTTATGGACTGTGATTCTGCTCTTCATTGTCTTTTCTCCAGGGCCAAGGCTGATGGAGAAATCTCTGCTTGGAATATTGCCTTATTAGCTAAATGAAAAGACATGGTGAACTGCATGCTAGTTCATAAGCTCTGCCCTAAAGTGATATATTTCATTTCCATCTACATTTTATTGGCCAAAACAAATCCTAAGGCCACTCCAGAGTTCAACAAGACAAGGATAGGTAATTCTCTAGCAAGGAGGCAAGTTGGAGTATTTGGCCACCCAAAATGCCAACTTAGTTTTACCTATATGCTGACTGGCTTACCACATTGAGTCACGGCCCCCTGATGTCAGTATATTTATGTATATTGTGTAAGCAGGGATTAAGGTGAAAATACATTTCCTCTTCTAAAGGGATTAGCCTCCGTTCAGCTCCCACTGATAGTTACTATGAGGAAATACTTGCCCATTGTTGCTAATTCTTTTAATTTCCAAGAGAAGCCAAGACTCCAGATGTCTTATATAAATTTTCCTCATTTTAAACTGTTATTAAAACAGAACACATTTTTGGATTAAATTTAGCCTCATACCTACCATTTTTTAATATTTGAAAATCATATTCTATTGTATCTTAGAAATAGTGATAATTCATTTAATAACTGCTGCTATTTATAAGCTGACTTTTGCATTAAAACTAAATGGAGGTAATAACCAAATCTGCCAGTGAAGAATAATTCTAATTATTAAGATAACGTAAAGCAATAATTTTCATAAATGATGTCCAAGTTGGTTTTAAAGGATATGTTACCAAAATGTTTTAAGTAGTGGCAGAAACTTTATTAGAAATATACAGTTTCTCTAGGTGACTACTTTAAAAAGAATATCCTTCAACTGAATATGGAAATTCTGGCATGTTTGTTAAAAATGCTTGTATTTTGGGGCTGGCCCATGGCCAAGTGGTTAAGTTCACGTGCTCCGCTTCAGTGGCTCAGGCTTTCGACGGTTCGAATCCCGGCGTGGACATGGTACCACTCGTCAGGCCATGCTGAGGCGGCGTCCCACATGCCACAACTAGAGGGACTCACAACTAAAATATACAACTACGTACTGGGGGATTTGGGGAGAAAAAGCAGAAAAAAAAAATGCTTGTATTTTATTACTTTCATATAATCATTCCTGAATTGTGAATCAAACTGTTATAATCATCATAATAAGCCACACTTTGATTAAAGTGCCAGATAGTACACCAAATTTTAGCTTCATTAGATAATGTAATAAGCATGCTGATGAAATGATTAGACTTTTCACCTACAAAGCTATATGTACATTATAAAATATCTTAGATGTAGTGAAAACACGTTACTATTCTCCTTTCCATTTTGTCCTTCTTTTTGGCTGGTTTAATGGTACGAGCCTCACCTAGGAATTAGAGATCAATGGAGAATTGTGTTTATAGCTCAGGAGGAGGGTAAATGGAGAGAAAAGATAGGTTTGGAGAATTTACACATGTTCTACACTAAACTGGAAGCTTCTGATCAACCACTGTGTGGGGCTAGAAAATCAATGGGCTTCTTTCTGCATAATTTCCCATTATTATCAGGTCGGTAACCACTACTATGAAAACAAACCCTTGGGCTGGAGACTCAACCTGCACCTTGTCAGATTATAGCTGATTTGGGGTTTAGTTGCCTTACCAAGGATATAATCTATTACCTTTGATCACTTGTCCTCTCTTTTATTTTATTTTTTTTTCTTTTGCTACTTCAGTTTAAATTTTATTCATTTTCACTTGTTCAGTATAGTTTTGCCTAATTTGCTTTTCAAAGTGAAGCAATAAAGGAAAGATAGTATTTTTCTCTCATGTTGGGAGGGAAAAAGAATTTATAAGAAAAATGACTGAAGGAATGAGTGTAGTAAAATAATCCATTCCATAAACATGGGTGATGGGAATATTTGTTTCCCTGCATACTCTACTGGCTACCTCACCACTTTCAAGGATGGCTTTCATAAACAGCTTTACCTTATAACAATCAAGCAAATTATTCTCAATACAGATGCTATGCTTGATTTACTAAGATGGATGTTTGATATTTCCTTTCATTTCACACTATCACTCCCTGCATCAGAAGTTGAATATTTTAAATCCACAGTCTCCAATATATTTTGCCTACTCATGGCAATAGCACAAAACAAGGCAAGAGGAAAAGGTAGAAGTGAACTCTCCCCCAAGCTTTCATGTCTGTCTGGTTGAGAAACCATCGATGCTGTATATTCTATTAAAAGATCCTAGGGACTGGCCCCCTGGCCTAGTGATTAAGTTTGGCACGCTCAGCTTCCTTGGCCCTGGTTCAGTTCCCTGGCATGGACCTACACCGCTTGTCGGCAGCCATGCTGTGGTGGCAACCCACATACAAAATAGAGGAAGATTGAAACAAATGTTAGCTCAGGGCAAATCTTTCTCAGTGAAACAACAAATCTTATTATAGAGCCATAGTATAGGCTCTGTAGCTAGGTTTCTGGTTCTATTTTTGCATCTGACTCTGAATATATGTGTTTTTGTTTGGATTTCTCTCCATTCTTACAATACAGGTTCTTTCCATACTAGTACCAATGTAGGAGGTCCAGGAAGCCTGCAGATTTACTTGTTTCCAAGGAACAGACATATGACCTTTGATTAGTTGCTCTTGGCTTGTCATATTTACAGTACATCATGCCCAAGGTAAGATCTAAGGTAAAATCAATAGGTGCAATCTTTCAGAAAAGAAACTTTAGATCATTTCTGCTGATAATTCTTTCTTTCTTGGAATATGGCAAGCTGGACTCCAAAAGTAGTCATCCCAATTCTTTGGCTTGTCCTTTCTAAAAATTTCAATATTCTGTTTTCAAGATATGGATAAGTAAATTTTATTTCACAATAGTCTATTGTTTTGTTTTGGTTTGGGTTCTTCCCACTCTCCATGGTAAAATAGACTTTGACAGATAAGGGTAGATTAATCAAGCTTATTTCTTGCATCCACAGAGGTCTGCAACTTATTGCTCCTAAGTTAGTTGCCTAGCAAGATACTTAACATTATTCCTAGAAAAAGCACCTACTCTGGATATCTGCTCACAATTTGAATTACTTTTAACTCCTTTATTGTATAAAATCCAATTATATCTAGGGACCTGAAAGCCAAAACTGTTAGCAGGACCAAAGGGACTCTTCATAGAAGTATCGAAGAGCAAGAAGATTTTTTTTCTGCAGGAAGTATGATGGTTCCTAGCCTATGGAAATTTTAGAAAAATATACATGTGCTGTACATTCTCACAGTCAAGAATTCACGTTATGTTGGTATAGGGAGTAGCCTAAGCATCTGTACAGTTAGAAAGCACCATGAGTGATTGTTTTGTAACTTCAGATTGAGATCCTCTGCCAGTCTGAAGATTAACCACATCATGAATAAGAGCAGAGCTTCAGAGACTAACAGACATTTTAGGGAATTCTGGCTCATTTTTCTCAACTTAGTTATCTTCAGTATTTCTTTTTTCCACGTTCTCCTATTCTCTACATATAACTGATAGTTCAGACTAATTGAACACTAGTGTGCCAAATGCTTTAGATTTGTTAATTCATTCAGTCCTCACACTAACTTTGAGGGTGAGATTATTATCCTTGTTTTGCAGATAAGGGTACTGAGGTTCAGAAACGTTGAAGAATTTGCTCCACGTGGAACAGCTAGAAAGTATAAGCCTGGCCTGTTTAAAATGAGCTCAGGAAATTTATTTTTATAAACGTAAATCTCGTTTTGTTTCCAAAGAAAAGATAAGATTGTTTATAAATGTATGTACAATAAAAAGATAAAATCAATTTGAGGAGTTGAGACAATTGAGGCACAGGGAAACAAAAGGTAGGAAAATAAGGTCATATTGTGGTTTTATTGTCTCACATCCATGCTATGAAATTCCATACACTTGCTATAAATGTGTCATAAATGTCACTCAAGAGAAAGGCAAAGCTATTCAGTTATCGCTAGTACAGAGACCAGAGGGAAAGTTCTTTTTCCCAGGTTCTCAAGGAGTAATATAATGGAGGTCCTCTGGTAAACAGTAGTGAACACTTTCCTCAACATCTTTACAATAAACCCACAAAGTATATTAGGTACATCTTTCTTACAATGTCTTTTAATATAGACTAATAGCATCACACTACAATATAATTCCTGTAAAGTTAATTTCACATGAAAGCAAAATAATCCTGTTTATATGCAACCCTCTACCTAACCAAAGGGTAAATTTTAATGACATCTAAGGCAGCCTTTCCCAAAATCGTCTATAAAACAATCTATAAAAACAATCTCTCTCTCCTTCGATTTTCTGATATCCTCCTTGTTTATTTGTTCATTTGTTTGCTTTTCCTCCTGTCGTTCTTTTTTTGTTTGTAGTTCTACTTTTAACTTTTTCCTAGATCCTTTCCACTTCACACTCTGATCTCTCCCCAGGCAGAACTGCTCATGACTTCTGTTATCAGGTACAGACCGTGTCAAATCAAAAATTGCACCAAGCAAAGTAAAAAGTGCATCCTGGCAAGGAAGACTTTATTCAAGGCTATTACAATAGTGGAGAGAGGCCAAAACTAAATCTAAACTCAACTCCACTGAAACAAAAGAGCAGAAGGATTTTTAAGCTCTGGGGTAAGCTAGTCAAAAAGTACTGGAGGGTGTTAGGAGAAGTCATAGGCCATCTCTGTTTGCTAATTGGCTTTATCCAAAAGAAAAAATAAACTTCTCACATATTTATGATAAGAGAGAGCTTTGCAACTTGGCCCCATCGAAGTTAGGCTCCTACTCTCCCACAAAAACTGGGAGATAGGAGTACTATCTTCCTTGATGTTTATTTATGCTTCCAATAGATGGCTCCCAGATCTCTAAGAAAAACATTCCTGGGTTGTAAAACTGTCAAGAGGCTTTTAAAAAGATTTACATCTCAAAGGAGCACAGAGAGAATTTACAATTAGAAGTTTTCTAAAATAAATGCTCAAAAGAAAAAAAAAAGGTAAGTAAAGGATCTTGAGTTAGGAAGAAGCCTGTCAGTTTAATCAAGCTGAGGGGGATGCAATGTTAAGGCTGTTTTGGTCAGCAGATTACTCACAAATGTGTATTTCCTTAAATTTTCTCGGACAGTTAGGACCTATATATTCAAATCCCTATACATACTTCCCACCCCCCCATGGAGGGCCCATAGATCCCTAAAATTAATGACCATCTTCACACAAACTACACCTTACTCTCTGTTCCCAGTCTCAGTGAAGGGCATCAACAGTCATTCAAGTATGCAAGCCAGAAGCCATGTAATCTTCCTTAGCATCTCCCTCTCCTTCTATACCCAAATCAATACCATGTTCGTATAACATACAATCATAAAGGGTATTTGGCAGTACTCAATTTTTTTTCAAGTTAAAATTATTGGGCATATACTCTATGGGCTAAACCATTAGCATCTCAGTTTGCCATTTTTGTTGTGAAATAAACAGAAATACTCTGAGAAAATCCTTACTCTGTTACTGGCTACTATCTCAGCCAATCCCAAGATTAAATTAGAACCTTCCATCTAGGCACATGTCCTAATTAGGCTATCAGTTTCCATGAGAGAATGCTAACTCTATCTCCGCATCAGCATTTGAGTCTAATCTTTAATTATATGCAATATTTACACTGCTGAATTTTATCAGGTTGATTTATCAAAAGCTTGCTAGCCAGAAGTTTTTATAAAGATTGGTAGTAGAAATCACTGACCACCAATTCCTCTATATTCTGAATTTTATTCTTAGATTAGTTCAGACAGCCAACTCCTATAAAATTTGACTTCATTGTTTTTTATTTTGTCGAATTGCTTGGGACTGTCTAGCATTATGCCTTTGATGAAGAGAGATGTTAAAATATATCGCTGTAAAGGAAAAGATTATATTTCACTTGTTAACAATGTGTAAATTGTACACTACATCACACCATATCTTTTTTTGACTAGAATCTATGAGAAATATTTAAGTCAGTACCAGAAATGTTTGGGTTCCCACTGAGCAGCTAGTTTGATTTTTACTTTATATACTCTGGCAATTTTGTAATTGTATGACTGATTCTCTTTCTTTGCCCACAAAACCCAAAGCGGAACCAGCAGCCGCTGTTTAGCAAAGTACAACACTTGATGTGTTGTACTTGTGTGTGAACACTTGTGTGTTCATCTCATCCCTGGAGTGTCAGTTTGTTTACACGTCTGCATGTGACCACAAACCCAAATAGGAGATTCTTTTTTCTGATACGTTGAAGTCAGGAAGTTTGTGGTTGCTAGTGCTTCTCAAGGGATTTAGGGTCAAGATCTCTAAAAATGTCTTGGTATTTCCTTCATGGCCTCAATATGATTGTTCCAGCTGCAGGCATTATGCCTTTGTTTACAGAAAGAGGAAAGCACCAGAAGAAAAATGGTTGGCCCTGATAACAGGTGTTCCTGCCATTTATTATTTCATATCAAACCTCTGCAAAACTTAGTAGCTTAAAACAATTTATTATCATCACATATGGTTCTGTGTATTGACTGGGCTCAACTGGCCCTTCTTACTTGGAATCTCTCATGGAATTACAGTTGGATTGGGGCTGGGGCTGGAGGCCTCTGAAGGCTTGACTGAGCTGAAAGTCCAAGGTGACTCACTCGTGTGGCTGAGTTAATGCTGGCTGTTGACTAGGAGCTCAGCTGAAATTCCTACATGTGGCATTGGCTTCAGGAAGTCTGAAGTCTAGCTGTGTCACCAGTTCCTTAACTGGCGCTGAGTCCTGCTCCCTGAGGGTGTGTTTCTGTGCCACATGGGTCTGCCCTCTAGGTTTCTCACTCTGCAGTCTAACACTTACCTTCTTTTCATTTAGAACTGGCCTGTGTTGGCTGCTAAGTAGCTTTCTCAGCCTACTTTCTGCCTTTAGAAGCTCTCGGGGTCTCCTTTTTATTTTGGACTGCTTCTATCCCTTTTAGTCCAGTCTTACTGGGGTTCACTTCCTTAGACAAAAGCTGTCCCACAATTTTTTTCCTCTGAGAGGCTCCTGTCTACTTTGGACTGAGAGTCTTAATAGTGTGGTGTCAAATCCTTGAGATCCTTTGGAGCTTTATTTTCTATTTAAGAAAGTCTGTAAGATGCTCCGTGATATTCATAGAAGCCTTTTTGTATGGTTGAGGCCCTGCCATATATGTTTTGAGGTGTTAGTAATGCGTGCTCCAAATGCACCATTGCACTGAACTTTACCCTCCTGTTTCCTGTTATTGGAAATATTCTTGGTTTGAGTTTTGCCCTGAGCCCATTTCTAGTTTTGAGAAACCTTTTGCAGCCTGCAAAAACTGAAGATAATAAACAGTTCTATTTTTGAGCCCCAAAAGTCCTATCTCTTTTCTTTTTCCTCTAAATTCTTCTATAAAACATTGAATATTGTCTTTTTTATCTCATTCTTTCTCCATCTGTATCTGATCCTATGCATCTAACAGAAACCAATTGGCACTTTCAACATTCTGCCTGGATACCTCCTTAGCTTGATATATCAATTTGTTAGGAACATTTTCTATTTTCTACATTACTGTAGCATGTTATCACTAAACTCTTTGCCACTAAAAGATTTCACATGACCTAGTTTCAAAAGTTCCTGAATATCACTTCTGCTATATCCTATCAGTCAAATCACTAAGGCCATCCCAGATTCAGGAAAAGAGGAATTAGACTTCACCTCTTGCTATGTGAAGGAACATGCGTGTAAAGAAAGGAATTTATTGTGGCCATCTTTGGAGATTATCTGCCACATCAAGAAAGTAAAATCTCCTGGAAGCCCTTAGCACACTTTAACTTTTCTCATTGGTCAGAATTGTTTCATAGTTTGGTAAGGGAACAGCCCAGAGACTCGGAAATATGAGTCTTTTTCCTGGGTTCATTGCCAACCCACAAAAAATAGGAGTTCCCATAATGAGGAAGAAAAGAATGGGTATTTGGTAGGATACTAACAACATTTGCTATATTCTACACCTTGGCTAGTTAACATTCTTTACATAAGCTTCTTCCAAACAGTGGAATATAATCACCTCTTTTCCATTGAAGACTTCCCACATTCTCTTCCAGTTGCTGCCTCCAACTCAGAGTTCAAGATATATAATCTTGATGATAGGTAATCTCACCAATAGGACCACTTGTGGTTCCTGTTTGGCCATTTATTAACTAAAAGACAAATTATCTGTCCCAAAAACATACACAATATCGAGGAAGACACAGATTAACTGTTATGAAAACTTTCATTTGGGAAAAGAGAAGATTAAGAAAATATAGAGAAGTAACATCCATAGCAATTTTTAAATCCTGCTGATCAGGAATAGCAAGGACTCCCTAAACTAGTGGCAGAGTAAACTCTGGGTCAGCCAGTTTTTTATTCTCTCACTCGATTTTTCTGTTCCCTGGCTCTGCCCTCTGACATGGGGCACAGATCTGATACTTTAGGCTCTTGTACAGTTTTATTTATTTATTTATTTTGAGGAAGATTAGCCCTGAGCTAAGTACTGCCAGTCCTCCTGTTTTTGCTGAGGAAGCCTGGCTCTGAGCTAACATCCATGCCCATCTTCCTCTACTTTATATGTGGGACGCCTACCACAGCATGGCGTGCCAAGCGGTGCCATGTCTGCACCCGGGATCCGAACTGGCAAACCCCGGGCCGCTGAGAACGTGCACACTTAACTGATGTGCCACCTGGCTGGCCTTCTTGTACAGTTTTCAAAAACAATTGCCTGTGATCAGTATCCTAAGGTGTAACTATAGCTAAAGATATTATCTAGCCAAGCTTTTTAACCCTGGATATTCTCTTTATTGACTGACCTTTACATTCTACCCACTCTACCCCCATTAACTTAATGGTCATTGCCTTGGGGTAAATTAAAATAATGTATTTGGGGGAAGGCCAAATCTTTAATCTCGCTTTTGCCTTCATACCGGCTGCATTTGCCTGGCTACCTACCAGTTTTGTCTCTTGCTAAGATTGCTGTTTTGCTGTCCTTAGGATGCTTCTATTTGAGGTATGAAACATGTTTTTATTTTTTAACCTTCTAAGGCTCCAAACTCAATGATTCTCTGGCAATATAGATGTCAGACCGTAGGGAGAGAGTGATTCTCTTACCAAAGCGGCATTTCCACCCATCTGTGCTTCCCTGCTGTCTACATCTCACCTGAGTTCCTCTAGCTCTTGTAAAATTTTCCTAAAGGTGGCAACACTAGCCAACATTCAGATCAGTCCCCATTCTTTTCAACAGTACAACCTTGGTCAGCATATAGTTTGCTTCACAATGTTCATCAGGTGACAATGTGACCAAATATTTCCCATTGTATGTAAAGTATGACCAATTTTCCAGTGTCAAGTATCTAAGACCTGAATTTTCATCTCTCCACTTTCTCCGTTAAGTCAGTTCTACATTTTGGTTCCCGTTACTTATAGCAACCTATTTCTAGTAACGATTACTGAATCAATTGCAGTACTAATGTGCAAGAACAATGCATTTTAAATAATTTAATTAGCAGCAGTTAGTTCCTAAAATCCCCAGAAGGCCCAGAGAAAAAGCTGTTCAAAAGGAAATATTACGGCTGCCACACTTGTCACCAAACACTTATGGCACTAGTAACTGGATAGCAGAAACTGCCACAGCTGCCCCAGAAAAACTACCTCTGTGCTTATAAGTACCAGAAGGTCACATTTCCTCGCCCAAAGGCTGACTCATTTTGCTTCATTCTATCACCAAATTTCTGCTTGGTATTGAAAAAAAGTTTTTTGCAGTTTTTAGCTTTATAGACACTATTTTACAGACAGGCAACCTAAAAAGGATACAAGAAAGGGTGTTGAATAAGCAGATACATAGAATCTGCCACACCTGGTTTTTAACGTATTTTCCTTTCTTGTTGAGAAGTAACATATCATAGTGGCAAATACAACATAGTAGGTTCAGTAGTCAGACTTCAGTGGCATCTGTACTCTACTACCTGTGTGGCCTTGGGTATTGCTAATTTTTATGAACCTCAGTATCCCTATTTTGAAAAACCTGGGATAATAATACCATATCATAAGCTTAGTGTGATGACTATATAGAATAGTGCAGATATTTATTAGCATAGTATCTATATGAAGCCAATTCTTAATAAGTAATAGTTATTGCTATTCCATATTATTTCTACTTTGAAGCCATCTTCTTGGTTTTTTTTTTTCTCATTTTGAAATTTTTACTGTATTTATTTTGAAAAGGTACTTCAGGGTTTGGAAATTTCTTTTCGGAATGATACATGACTTAAATAAATATAAATAATTCTGAATGTTAAAATATTGAAAAGCTTGCATGAAAATTTAAGACAAAAATTAGAGAGTATCTCAGGATTTTTCAGGGAGAGCTTTAAGAGCCTCTGTAAAATGTTTATCACCTCCCATTTCTTTTTGGATCATGGATAATGTTGTTGAGTCTCAGTATTTAGTCACTAATTCCATAAAATTGTATTAAGAACCTAGTATGTGCTAGTCACTCTGCCTAAAGGTGAAAATACTGACAAGATCTCCACCTGCACAGAGTTTATATTTCAATAAGGGAGCCAGAAAATAAACCAGTACACAAGCATAGGTATAATGGTTACCGATTATGATAAGTACTATGAAAGAAATACCTAGTTGCTATGTTAGAAAAGTATTGGTAGGGGCAGGGTAAGCTACTTAACATGGAATTCAAAAAATGCTTATCAAAGAGGGTACATTTAAACTGAGACATGGAAGAATGAGAAGAGACAGATGTGTGAAAAACCAGTGGGAAAGCATTCCAGGGAATTACAATCTCAAAGTTCCCTAAATGGAAACTAATTTGAACTGTTATAGAAACTGAAAGAACATCAGGGTGCCTGGGGTTTAGTGAGCTGGTGGGAGAGATTAGTGCAAAGTTAGAAAGCCAACATGGACCAGATTATGCAGAGTATAAAGGCCTGGCAAGAAGTTTGAGTTTTATTATAACTGAAATGCAAATGGGAAGCTATGAAAAGATTTAAAGTAGGGAAGTGGTCTAATCTAATTTGTGTTTAAAAAGATCCTTCTGGCTGGGCCTGGTCCTGTGCCTGAGTGGTTAAAGTCCCACTTGCTCTGCTTGGGTGGCCCGGGTTCTCAGGTTCAGATCCTGGGCACAGACCTACTCCACTCACTAGCCATGCTGTGGAGGTGTCCCACACACAAAATAGAGGAAGATTGGCACAGATGTTAGCTCAGGGCTGGTCTTCCAAAAGCAAAAAAAAAAAAAAACGAGGAGGATTGGCAACAGATCTTAGCTCAGGGAGAATCTTCTCAATAAAAAAAAAATAATAACAATAGTAAAAAGATGCCTCTGGTTGTTGTATAGAGACTAGACAGGAGTGAGTTAAGAGAAATTTGGAGAAACTAGTTAGGAGGCTTTTGAAATAGATAGGTGATATATGGGACTAAGGTGGTGAGAGATGAAATGGATTTAAGTGGATGATACCAGATGCAGTTTAGACACACAACAAATCAACTAGACTTTTGATGGATTGGATGGGGGAGATAAAAGAAAAAGGAGAAGTCAAAATGACTTTCAGTTTTCTTACTTCAGTAATTGGGTCAGTTATAGTATTCTGAGATAGGGAAGATTAACAAAAGATTAGGTTTGAGGTATTTTCTGGGGATGACTCAATAAATCAAGATTTTCATTTTGCTCATGTTCAATTTAAGATTTCAATGAGATGGGCAAGTAAGAACATCAAATAGACAGTTGGGTTTGGGTCAGGAATGCAGAGGTAGTGAGAAAGGCATTTGAGTATTGCCAAAATGCAATAGTGTCTAAATCCATGGCTCTTGAATGGAGATACGAATATTGTGCATTATTAATGTAAAGACAGTACTTATAATGGGATAAATAATGAAATCACCTGGGGAGATGTATAGATTTAGAGAAGTCATAAGATCGGTCTTAAGTGTCTGAGGAAACTCGATGTAGAGTTTATGAAGAATTCTCAATTGTGTGTATTCCAGATTATAGGGAACAAGTGTATGTATGTGTCTGTGTGAGAAATATTTGATTTCGAAAAAAATAGTCATGGTCGTGGATGAGGTCACTGGTCACCTACGGAGAGTATGTAGATTTAGAAGAGTAGAGGGCCCCAGACTGAGCTCTGAGAAACTTCAACTTTTAAAGGTTTAGTGGATAAGGATATGCAAAAGAATTTTATAAAAATAAAAACAAAAAGACTACTACATAAATAGGAGAAAAACCATGAGTAGTGACACTATGGCTGAGAGAGGAAAATGGAAAATGTTTTAGGAAAGATGGAGTGGTCAACTGTATCAGATACTGCTGAAAGTTTTAATAACATGTTGTAAAAGTATATATTGAGCTTAGAAACAAAAATTTTTGGTGGCCTTACTAGACTAGTATCAATTAAATGATGGAGACTTAAGCCAGAAAAAGTAAATTTAGGACTGAATTCATGACAAATTATGAGCAATATAGAAAGCATTTAATTTTTTTTTCTGTAAGTACAGGTGAAGAAATGGGACTCAGAGAAGGAAGCGAAGTCCTTTAGAAAGCAAGGGTGATGGGGATCCAGCATTCAAGGGGAGGGCTTGGTATTTCATAGGAGTACAAAGTTTTCTTCAGATGTAACAAGAGAGAAGGAGAAGTTGGATACAGTCACTGATAAGATTGAAAAATTGGTACAGTCATGCACTGCATAATGACATTTTGGACAATGATGGACTGTGTATACGATGGTAGAATAAGATTAGTACCATATAGCCTAGGTGTGTAGTACATTATACCATCCAGATTTGTGTAAGTACACGCTATGATGTTCTCAAAACCCTGAAGTAGCCTAATGACGCATCTCTCACAATGTTTCCTTGTCATTAAGTGATACATGAGTGTAAAGAGAAAATGAGATATTTCACATTTTATTTTGATAAGATGATCAGTAAGAATGGAGCTAAGAAAATGAGGAGGAAATCTTAAAAAAAAAAGGGGGGGGATGGTATAATATAGCAATTTGAGCCAGTAAAAAAGCAAAATTACTAGGAAGGATAAGGAATTGCTCAGTGTTCAGTGATATATAGGGTCTATTCAATGTTATTGATTATAATTAGAAAGGGAAACTAGGTATGTGATTACTTGCTAGTTTAGTATCTCAGGTTTCTCAGAATACTTTTGGCCACAAGTAAGACAAAATCCCAAATCAACTTAAACAGTAAGGGAGATTTATTTTCTCAAGTTAAAAAAAAAGGCCTAACACTGTATTGTTCACAGTAACCAAAGTTCAGGCAACTTCCTCTGGCTATTCTCAAAGTATTGACCTTTTCTATGACTAGTTTCCCTCAGTTTCAAAATGGCTGCCACAATTTTAGGAGCCATATACAGATATCTAGGTAAAGAAGATGGACCATTGCACCACCGTCTCTTTGTAAGGGTAAAGTAACTGTTTCTGGAAGCCACTTAGAAAACTTTCACTGGCCAAAATTCTGTCATGTTTTCACGTTTAAACCACTCCCCAGCAAGTGGAATGGGGAAACGCGGTTGTCTTAGTCTAATCGGAACCTACATCTGCAACTGAGTCAGCCCTCCCTAAATTAACTGGTCATGAAGATAGTATGGTTACAGGAAAAAAATTATGGCCTTCTGTCTGAAAGGGAATGGGGGATGACAGTTGTGTAGGCATTAAGTTATTTGTGTTAGAGTTGACTAGAACTAGGTTTAGGTTTTCTCAAGTGAGTGCAAAAGAAAAAGTGGAAGACAAGGCATTGGGAGTATTTGCAAGTGAAGATTGAAATTATTAACAATGAGAGAAATGGAAACATGACAGTCTTGATGGACTGTGATAAAGTGAAGAGATCAATGGGTTGGTGATCTTGAAGAAATCAAAATATTGCAGAAGTGCTAGGAATATTGTTAAAGGTAAGATTTCCAGATGGAAAATGATTTGGCGTTGTAAGATATTTGAAATTATGATTGTGAGGATGGTAGACTTTCTGGTATTAATTCTGGTTCACCTTTTAATGTTTATCTTATTATGATAGGAAGGGGTTTAAAAAAATGAGTCATAGGGCCCAAGACACTATTTTTTTCTATGTTACAAAAATTGGGCTTAAAGATGTTTCAACAATTAAAGAGTTGAGATCATTACTGAAATGCAGTGCATTGAGATTTTTGAGGTATCTCAGTTAGTAATGGTGGGGAATAAGTAGATATTTCAAGGGAGAATATAAAAATAGAAGGATATAAAGTGTATAATATATAGAATGTATGCAAAATGTTTATCTTTTGCAGACATAAAAAATAGAGTATATGAAGAAATCACCTTGGACTTAATTGACCTATTCTGTAGTTTGTCAGTACATTGCCTTTAAAAAATGAATGCCATTATCCAAAATTTTTGGTTAATTAAAGAGAATTAGAAGTAGTGAGGGATAATATTTGATGTGACAGATATCAGGAAGGAACCTTAATAAGTTGTGGTCCTTAGTAGAGATCTAGATTATGTTTTCTGTTCATTTCTTTCTTTTGTATTTGTGTCTTAGAAGCAAGCTTTTGGTCCTTAGCATGCTCTTTTGCAGAGTGCATACCTGTGTATATTAGCTGAAGCAACGTGAAAATCTGAAAAGGTGGTTGTTAGAGTCACTCTACATTACAGTTTGTGTCTCACCATTGAAGTTGGCTGGCTAACATGACTTAGGCTTATGTTTCCATGGTTAACAGGCCTCGTTTTATTCAAACACATTTATTGGCAGAGAATGAGAGTTCATAAACATAGCTGCCACATATTTGGAGGCTTGTTTTCCTTTTTGTTGTGCTCTTCATCTAAAAAGCTTAAAGCTGTTATTTCCTTCAAAGCTTAGGGAGAAGTCAGGCTCGATGGGTAGGCCAGCTCTTGTGTGCATGAGTTAAATTCTAAGCCAAGATGCATTAATTATTTATGAACTTGGGTTTTTAAATGCTTCACTTGAAAAAAATATCCATTTATACTCCCACTGTTCTTAGATTTAAAAAGGGAAAGAGTAAGTAAATGGCACAGGAAAAATTAAAGCAAGGATAAATCTTATGAAACCCCCCAATTTTAAAGGATAGTTTCCATATAAAAAGGTTAAATGGAGAACAAAATATTTATATCAAAAGATAGGTTTTTTTTAACTCAAGCTTGTCATTTTTCACATTTATATAATATCTTTTACCACAGTTTATTTTTTGAAATTTCAGTCAATTCTATTCAACTCAATAATGATCACTATTCAATAGCAATCACTTACTAAATGTAGAGCAATAAGCTGATGTATTGGGAAATAAAAAAAACAGTTATTTGCCCAGCCCTCAAGGAGCTTCTATTACACATAGTGCTTTAAAATCAATCGAGTCCAGTAACTTTTTCAATTTCATAAGCCCTGTAGCTTTTATTTCAAATATACATTTTTAAGACATAGTTCATAAGAAAAATTTCTATGTTAATTTTTTTCTGAATTTACACACAATCAAAAAGGCATCTTCAAAGACTCAAATTCATTCTTTCTTGATACTTGTCTCCGTTGCTCTCATTTACCTCATTTTTTCCCTTAGAGTTTTGTAAGGAATATATGTTGGCAAATTTCTCTCTCCTGATTCTTTGATCAATTTGCTTCTTCCTTTTTTATTCACTGAATCTTTCATATCACCTTCAACTTAGTACACTTTTCACATTTCATTGATGTTCTGATCTATCAGGTCATTAACAGAACCATCAGGAAGTTAACAAATAATTTGCTGTTTTACTTGAATGAGCCAAAGTTTTCTGGCCCATGGGGTACAATGCAAGATCCATCTGTTTGTCAAACACATCCCAGTTGAAGCAGCAGGTTCAAGATCCCAGATTTCAGTCCTAGAGTGTTGTAAATAATTGTAGGTATTGCTTTTGTCCCAGAAACAATAAAATGAACATATCATGAGCTAAATGATATCTTCATTAGATGTTTCTAAGTACATTGCCAGTTAACGCCAACTCTATTTTCACTGTGAAAGTCTAATGTTACCTTTAAAAGTTCAACTTTTTATCCTGTCTTCTGAAATTAAAAAATGTTCATCATAAAAATTGGAGAAAATGCAAATTCAGAGCCTACAAATATAAAATAACCTGATATCCTATCACTGTAACATATATAATGTATGCACACACTCAAACATGCAAATGCATAAGTATACATGTATGAGCTGTAGTATAAGCAACTAGTTTTAAATTTTTTTGATTAATATACGTTCAGTTTTGGCAATAGTCTTTAATATAATTATTTTTAATGACTGCACATAATCTATTCTGTAGAATAGCGTAATTTATTTAATCAAACCTTATTGTCAATCATTTATTTCATTTATGATTTTTTATAAAAAATGCTGAAATAAATATCCTTATATATATCTCTGCATGGATCTCACTGTTTAGGGTAAATTATAGAAGTCACAATGTTAGATTAAGTACACAAGGATAACTGCTCTCACTTCTACAAATGCTTAGAAATAGTTTGTGAAACAGTAAAACAATATCATAGTGCTAAAAAATACACAAACAAGAAATATTTTGGAAGTGACAACAGGAAATGAAGCCCTATGGTCCAAGAGATGCTGAGCTCAGGAGCAGTAGTTGAGGCTAGAACTTTAGCCCTTGTATAATAACAGAGACAGCATAACTCATGCTTGGGTCACCAAACTAGGCAAGCTACACAAGTGCAGTCAGTAAAGTTTCACCCACTTGTAGGAGAAACAAACTGCTTGTATGTGGCGGAGGGTGTAAAAAGAGGCAACACAAATGATGTCAGCATGATGGTGGTGTGAGCTCTCCCTGTAAACTCTCCCCTCTAAGATACAACAAAAAGGACATTCATATTCCAACAGAGAGCATCCACACAACGTGAAAGGCATCTGAGAGACCCATGCAGCCATATGTTGGAAGGTGGAGGTGCTGGACCCCCACACACACTGAAGAAGTGGGACAAGGTAAGAGTAAGCTTAACTTCCTTCCCAAAGGGCAATGATCCAGAGACTGCATGCAGCTTCCAAAAGGAAAGAGGGTAGGAGTGGCAGCCCTCCATGGGAACACCACCCATCTCTGAGGTTCCTCACAGCCCAGGGGAAAGCCCCACACAGAGGTTACTAGCTATCACAGGGGTGTCTTCATCAATCTAACACCCCAGAAGAGCAGATAGTGAGGGCAGATCGAGAAGCCCCCCAAGATCATGCAGGAGAAAGAAAGTGCCCCTTCCTGCCACCCAGCACCCCAGTTCAGCACCTGGGAGTTATGCCATGGATCATGGCGGGCTCAGAATATTCAACTCTTGACCCCCACCCAGTGGCAGCAAGTGGAAGCAGCAAATACTACCACAATTCAGAAGCACAAAGCCACGTCATCTAGCAGTATGAAAAAACATATTAAATCTCCAGACCAGAAGGAAAATGACAAGCACCCAGAAATCAACCCTGAAAGCACAAAATCTATAATCTAAATGACAGAGAATTCAAAATAGCTATCACAAAAAAACTGAATGAGTTACAAGAAAATGCAGATAGTTCAATGAATTCAGGACCTACTTCACAAAAGAGATTGAAACTATAAAGAAAAACCAATCGGAAATATTGGAGATGAAAAACACAATGGGTGAGATAAAGAAGAATATGGATTCCCTGAATGATAGAGCTGATATTATAGAGGAATGAATCAGCAATATTGAAGACAGAAATATAGAAATGCTTCAAATAGAAGAGGAGAGAGAACTAAGACTAAAAATAAATGAAGAAATTCTCTGAGAAATATCCAACTCAAGTAGGAAATGCAACATAAGGATTATAGGTGTTCCAGAGGAAGCAGAGAAGGAGAATGGAGCACAAAGCTTGTTCAAAGAAGTTATAGCAGAGAAACTCCTAAATCTGGGTAAAGTGATGGAAATGCAAGTGAAAGAGGCAAACAGATCTCCTAACTATATAAATGAAAGAATACCTATGGAAAGGCATACAGTAGTGAAGCTGACAAAAGTCAATGACAAAGAAAAAATACTAAGAGCAGTAAGGCAGAAGAAAATAATATGCAAAGGAACCCCTATCAGCCCTATCAGGCTTTCAGTGGATTTCTCAGCACAAACGTTAAAGACTAGGAGACAGTTGAATGATATATTCAAATCTTTGAAAGACAATAACTTTCAGCCAAGAATACTCTATCCATGGGACCAGCCTGGTGGCGCAGTGGTTAAGTTCACATGTTCCGCTTTTCGGCAGCCCAGGGTTCACCAGTTCAGATCCTGGGTGTCAACATGGCACTGCTTGGCACACCATACTGTGGTAGGCACCCTACATATAAAGTAGAGGAAGACGGGCACAGATGTTAGCTCGGGGCCAGCCTTCCTCAGCAAAAAGAGGAGGACTGGCAGTAGTTAGCTCAGGGCTAATCTTCCTTAAAAAAAAAAAAATTACTCTATCCAGTGAAAATATTCATCAGACATGATGGAGAAATAAAATCTTTTCCAGATAAATGAAAGCTAAGGGAGTTAATTGCCACAAGACCCAACCCCCCCAACAAGAAATCCTCAAGAAGGCCTTCATATATGAAAAAAAAGAAAGGGGTTATAAGCCCTGGGTAAGGAGATAAATGGTTAGATAAAACCAGAAAATTGTAGCTATTCGTCAGAGTAGGTTAGCAAACAATTCGGTATAACATTAAAGATAAAGGGAAGGAAAACACCAAAAACAAATACAATCTTCTCATTTTAACCACAAACTCACAACACAAGATGGAATAAGATATGACAAAAACAACTTAGGAGGGGAATAAGGCTTAGTCTAAGGAAATAAGAGGTTATCAGAAAATGGACTATGTTATCTATGGGATTTTGCATACAGACCTCATGGTAACAACCAAACAAAGAAGTAGAACAGAGGCAGAAATAATAAATTAGAAGAAAACTAAGAAAACCTGTGTAGAAAACTACCTAACCGAATTGGTATATGGGACAAGAAACAAAAGAAATGCAGGAGAATGGGAAAATGAGCAATAAAATGGCAGCATTAAGCACTCATATATCAATAATCACTCTAAATGTAAATGGGTTGAATTGTTCATTAAAAGGACACAGAGTGGCTGATGGATTAAAAAACAAGACCCAACAATATATGGCGTCCAGTAAACAAATCTCAGCTCCAACAGCAAACACAGGCTCAGAGGGAAGGGATCAAAGATGATACTCCAAGCTAATGGCAAACAACACAGGAGCATCAAAGTATATAAATCAATTATTAACAAACCTAAAAGGAGACATTAACAACAACAACAGTAGGGGACCTCAATACTCCACTCACATCAGTGGACAGATCATCCAGACAGAGGTCAACAAGGAAATAGTGGAATCAAATGAAAAACTGGACCAGATAGACTTAATAGATATATATATATATATATATATATATATATATATATATATATATATAGAAAGCTCCATCCAAAAACAGCAGAATGAACATTCTTCTCAAGTGCACATGGAACATTCTCAAGGATAGACTATATGTTGGGAAACAAGGCAAGCCTCAATAAATTTAAGAACATTGAAATAATAACAAGCATCTTTTCTGACCATAATGCTATGAAGCTAGAAATTAAATACAAGAAAAAAGCTGAGAAAGGAGCAAAGATGTGGAGAACAAACAACACGCTACTGAACAACAAGTGGATCATCACAGAAATTAAAGGAGAAATCAAAAAATATCTGGAGACAAATGAAAATGAAAACATACTATACCAACTCATATGAGATGCAGCGAAAGCAGTCCTAAGAAGGATATTCATCACAATACAGGCTCACCTTAACAAACAAGAAAAATCCAAAATAAGCAATCTCAAACTACACTGAATGGAACTAGAAAAAGATGAACAAACAAAGCCCAGAGGCAGCAGAAGGAGGGAGATAATAAAAATCAGAGCAAAAATAAATGCAACTGAAACAAAAAGACAGCAGAAAGGATCAATGAAATAAAGAGCTGGTTCTTTGAGAAGATAAAAACAATTGACAAACCCTTAACCAGACTCACTAAGAAACATAGAAAGAAGGCTCAAATAAATAAAATTAGAAATGAAAGAGAAGAAATTACGATGGAAAGCACAGAAGTGCAAAGGATTATAAGAGAATACTGTGAAAAGATTTATGCCAACAAATTATCCATTCTAGACTGGACAATCTAGAAGAAATGGATAAATTCTTAGACTCTTACAACCTCCCAAAGCTGAATCAAGAAGAAATATATATACTGAATAGACCAATCACAAGAAAAGAGATTAAAACAGTAATCCAAAATCTCCTAAAAAATAAAAGTCCAGGACCAGACAGCTTCCCTGGAGAATTCTACCAAACATTCAAGGAGATTCAATACCTATCCTTCTCAAACTATTCCAGAAAATTAGGGAAGATGGAACACTTCCCAGCATATTCCATGAGGTCAACATCACTCTGATACTAAAACTCAACAGGCGCAACACAAAAAAGGAAAACTACAGGCCAATATCACTGATGAATATAGAAGCAAAAATCCTCAAAAGCAAATTGAATACTTCAATACATCAAAAAGATCATACACCATGATCAACTGGGATTTATTCCAGGGACACAGGGATGGTTCAACATCTGCAAATCAATCAATGTAGTACACTGCATTGCATTAACAAAATGAGGGAAAAAAACCCACGTGATCATCTCAATAGATGCAAAGAGAGCATTTATCAAGATCGAGCATCCATTTATGGTGAAAACTCTTAAGAAAATGGAGATAGAATGAAAGTACCTCAACATAATAAAGTCCATATATGACAAACCCACAGCCAACATCATACTCAGTGGGGAAAAACTGAACGACATTCCTCTGAGAACAGGAACAAGACAAGGATTCCCACTCTCACCACTCTTGTTCAACATTGTACTGGAGTTTTTGGCCAGTCAATTAGTCAAGAAAAAGAAATAAAAGGAATCAAAATAGGAAATGAAGAAGTGAAACTCTTGCTGTTGGCAGACAACAGGATCTTTTATACAGAATACCCTAAAGAATCCATCAGAAAGCTATTAGAAATAATCAAGAACAATAGCAAAGTTTCAGGGTACAAAATCAACTTACAAAAATGAGTTGCATTTCTATATTCTAATAATGAACTAACAGAAAGAGAACTTAAGAATAGAATCCCATTTACAATCGCAACCAAAAGAATAACATATCCAGGAATAAATTTGACCAAGGAGATGAAAGACCTTATAATGAAAGCTATAAGGCATTACTGAAAGAAACCAATGATGACATAAAGAAATGGAAAGATATTCCATGCACATGGATTGGAAGAATAAACACAGTTAAAATGTTCTTACTATCCAAAGCAATCTACAGATTCAATGGAATCCCAATGATGTTCCTCACGGAAATAGAACAAAGAACCCTAAAATTCACATGGGGCAACAAAAGACTTCAAATAGCTAAACCAATCCTGAGAGAAAAGAACAAAGCTGGAGGCAACACAATCCCTGACTTCAAAATGTGCTACAAAGCTATAGTAATCAAAACAGCATGGTACTGTTGCAAAAAGAAGGCACACAGATCAATGGAAGATAATTGAAAGCCTAGAAATAAAACCACATATCTACAGAGAGCTAATCTTTGACAAAGATGCTAAGAACATACAATGGAGAAAAGAAAGTCTCTTCAATATATGGTGTCGGGAAAACTGGACAGCCACATGCAAAAGAATGAAATTAGACTGTTATGTTCTCCATACACAAAAATAAACTCAAAATGGGTCAAAGACTTGAATGTAAGATCTAAAGCCATAAAACTTCTGGAAGAAAATATAGGTAGTACACTCTGACATCAATGTTTAAAGGATATTTTTGAATACTATGTCTTCTCAGACAAGGGAAACAAAAGAAAAAATAAACAAGTGGGAGTTCATCAGACTAAAGAGCTTCTGCAAGGCAAAGGAAACCACGATCAAAACAAAAAGAAAACCTAAAAATTGGGAGAAAATATTTGCAAGTCTTTTATCTGACAAGAGGTTAATCTCCATAATATATAAAGAATTCCCACAACTGAACAACAAAAAAAACAAACAACCCAATCAAAAAATGGGCAGAGGATATCAACAGACATTTCTCCAAAGAAGATACACAGACAGCCAATAGGCACATGAAAAGATGTTCAATATCGTTAATCATCAGGGAAATGAAAACAAAAACTAGAAAACTACACTAACATATCAGCTTACACCCATTAAAATGGCTATATCATCAAGACAAAAAATAACAAATGTTGGAGAGGATGTGGAGAAAAGGGAACCCCCATACACTGCTGGTAGGAATGCAAATGGTGCAGTCACTATAGAAAACACTATGGAGATTTCTCAAAAAGCTAAAAATAGAAATACCATATGACCAAATATCCCACTACTGGATATTTATCTAAAGAATTTGAAATCAACAATTCAAAGAGATGTATGCAACCCTATGCTCATTGCAGCATTATTTACAATAGCCAAGATGTGCAAGCAACCCATGTCCCCACTGACTGATGATTGGATAAAGAAGATTGGTATATGTATACAATGGAATACTACCCAGCCATAAAAAAGGACAAAATCGTCCCATTTGCAACAACATGGATGGACCTTGAGAGTATTATATTAAATGAAGTAAGCCAGACAGAAAAAGACAAGAACCATATGATTTCACTCATATGTGGAAGATAAACAAACACATGGACAAAGAGAAGAGTTCAGTGGTTACCAGGGGGAAGGGGAGTGGGTGATGGACACAAAGGGTGAACGGGAACACTTGTATGGTGACAGACAAATAATAATGTACAACTGAAATTTCACAGTGTTGTAAACTATTATGACCTCAATAAAAAAATTTTTTTAAAAAGAGGCTGCAGTACAACCTGGATCCTGGTGAAGCCATATGCTGCTTTTAAGACAGGAATACTGTCATCTAGTGTTCTGAACACTTTTGGATGACTTATTTCTGAGCTGTGGATCCCTAGGGCTGGACTCAGATGACCTATAAATATTGCATAGAGAGGGGTGGTCTGGTAGAAAAGAGAAACATTGCAATGCAGGATGAGTTTTCAAGCTAAGATTTGCTGACTTAAAGGACAAGAAGTTTCTTTCTTTCTCACATGACAGTACAGAGTGGGAATTTTAGTTTGGTGCTGGCCTTGACACATACAGTTGTTCAATGGCCTGGACCTGTAGGTGGTTCTTCCATCTGTAGTGGTTGGCTTCAAAATTGCTCTTATCACCATCTTGAAGGCCCCAGGAAGGTGGAGGGAGCATGGGAAAGCATGGATGGGGGTTTACAAGCCACATGTAGAAGTGGCACGTTTTGCTTTTACTCAAAATCTGCTAGGGGACAACTGGGAGTCTCATACTCAAATGAATTATGGAGTGAAAGCCTGCAGTTATTGATTACAGGCTAATATAAAAATTAACCAATTAAAATACTGGAATTAAAATACAGTAGTTGATATAGTAAATTTTAATAGGAAAGCTCTACAGTAAACTGGGCACATCCAGAATAATTAGTACGCTAAAAAGTAAAATTGAGAAAAATCACTCAGAATTTTGGAACAGAGAGATAGGAGAAAACCCAACAAGTGTGTAATTGAATTTCTAGGGGCAGCACAGGGGATAATTGGGGAGAGATAAAATTCAAAGTTATAGTGACTAAAACTATTGAGAATTGAAGAAAGCTGAGAGTACTAAATTAACAAATAAAGCAAGCAGAATAAAAAACAAAATATAAACTTCACATATTCTAATAAGGCTGCTTAATAAGAAGGCCAAATAGAAAAACTCAAAACTACCAAAGAAAAAAGAATGATTACTAAAAAGAAAAAGAATACTGAATTATAGCAGACTTCATCTGTAATAAAAGATGTCAGAAGAAATAGAATTATATTTTGAATCTGCTATGGGGATATTGTTGTAAACCTTGGATTCTCTATCAGCTAATCTTTTACTCAAAAGTGAAAATAAAATAAATACGTGTATAAGCAATACATAATTAAGAGTTTAATAGCTGTTGGAAGTCTAGGGGAAAACTATTAACAGATACACTTCAACAAGAAATAAAATGAACCCAGAATAAAGGAGTGGAAAGCAAGAAGTAATGGTGAAAAAATTAATTGATGAACCAAGTTATTAAATACAAATAAGTGTATAAGTTTAGAAGGAGAAGAAGATGGAAAAAGGAGGAGTATAGGGATGAGGTGAAATATATTTATATGCTGCCTTCAAACTTTGTAAGAAAACATATAAAGTTAATAAATTTGTTCAATATTTTAGGCTAATCAATGAAGTTAGTATATGTAACTTAATAATGAGTAATGGGGGAAAAGGAAGAACTTAAGAATTCAAAAAATGATAAAAGGAAGGCAGAGCAAAGGCAACATAGTATATATACAAGATTGCAAAGGTAAGACCAAATACACAGTGGTATTAATATCATCAATAAAAATAGATGGGATGAACTTACTGTTTGTGAGATACAAAGATTGAAATTACATAACTACCTGCCCATTAAAAGGGGCACACCCATAGTAAAACAAAATAAAGAAGTTGAAAGTAAGAGGATGGTGAAGGATTCACTAGACAAAGACTAACAGAAGAAAAGCAGCATTATATAAAAAATAGAATTTAAGGCAAATTAGTTAAATAGGATGTAAATAAAGGAGACGTAGGGGAGGAAGAATATTTCTCTACCCTCTAAGTTCTTCTGGCTACTCTAGGAATTAAATTCACATAAGATAGAATAACATGAGAAAATCAAACGTTAAATAACATGTATACATGTGAGAAACCCAGGAAAACTGAGAAACTCTCCAAAATGGCCAAAGCCACCACCTTAAATACCATCTTTAGCTAAAGACAAAGGAGGATGTTGGGGGTAGTGGTTTGGGACGTAAAAGGGGAGGAATGCAATTTATACAGAGATGGAAAAGCAAATATTTGTAAATAAATGGTTGCCATTCTATGTAAAGACAATGGGATATAGGGAAAGGCTAGGTTCTTCCCTGTCTACCACACCTAGTTTATTATATTATAGTTATCTGTGGTATTAGTTTCTTCTTGAAATAGGCCTTCTATGTTAAATTCTTTTAGGCAGTTAAGGGGAAAAGCAAAGTTTCTGTCTGAAACTTTTGTTCTTAAAAATAAGCCAAAGAGACACATCCTTGGATGTATCTAAAGCATACATACAACGTAAAGCCTGAGAGAATTGCAGGAGGAAAAAAATTAACCACCATATTTTCTATATCCATTTCTAAAAATGAAAAATAAAAAAGTATCAATTTTTTCTTTCTTGGCCAATGTTATAGTAGATTGGTGGTATAAAATACCCTCTAACTTCAAAACAGTAAGATCCTAGGTATGACACACTCTTTGAAGCATTGCTGGTCTCATAGGAGGTAGTAGTGGGCTCCAAGGATAACCCTCCCAAACAGGTGAGCAAACAAAAGACAAGAACTGGGACTGGAGATGCAGGCAGCGAGTAGAGGCACAATGGTGAGGCTGGAACTTCTTAGTGAAACTGTTCACCTGAAAATGGTGACAGTACCACCCATGTGGGTGGTGCTTCCCAAGGAATACTATCTTGAGTACCTTCCCAGTTTAGGCCCACAGGATTCCCATAGATTAATATAAAGCAATGAGCTCACAATCAACGATAAAAAAATATGGGAGTTGTCAAGGCAACATGTATAACACTCAGTAGAAATAAAGTATCATATTTAGACTCCTAAGAGCTGAACAAACAATAGTTTAGGGGACTTAGGAGGCTTTGTATAAAACAGTAAAAAGAGAGAAAAGACAATCATAAAGATGAGCAAGAAATAAATAATTAATATAAATGTGTAGGCAAATTTGAAAGAACAATGGAACTGATAGAAATGAAAAAATACATTTATCTAGTTCTATTTATCTAGTTTTATTTATCTTGTTCTAAAACTAGAAAATCATCAATATATTAAGCAGCAGGATACACACAACTAAAACTGGAAGATGTATATGAAGAAATTTCCTGCTTATGAATTACTGGACATTTTTTGAAAGTATAGATTTGCTCATGAATTGGAGACAGTTTATAAAAGAAAGAGAGGAGTGAAGAGTAACTCCAAATTGTTTTGCTTTAGCAAATGGAAGGATGGAATTATATTTGACTGAGATAGAGTTGATTTGAATGAGGACTCCTAGCGTCTCATTTCAAGATGTAAGTTTGTTAAGTCTATTAGACGTCATTGTTATCGAGTAGGCAGTCAGGAATATAAGTCTGAAGATCAGAAACAAGTACAGACTGCAGAGACACACCTAGGAGTCATCAGCCTAGATGAACATGATTGCAAAGGACATAAGTGTCGCATAGGTGGAGAAGAGAGATGTTTCAAAGATCAAGTCTAGGAGGACTCCAACACTAAGAGGTGAAGAGAGCAGAGAGAGGAAGAGGGATCTGAAACTTTTGAATAGGATGTGATTATATGGATAGAAACATTTTGTGCTGAGAAGAGTAACCTGCTAGTGAGAAAATCTGAGTTTGAGTTCAGGCTTCATTCTAACAGGGTTGTTGGCCTTAGGCAAGTTACTTAGTCACTCTAAGTAAGCATGATAAAAAACTCATCACTGGTTCTTCACATGGCTACTCAGGTCCAGCTATAATTTAGTTCCAGTTTAAATGTCACTTCCCTAAAGAGATCTCCCCTGTGCATTTTTATCCATCATTCAGCCCAGTTACTCCCTATTACCACGTCTTGTTTATTTCATTTGCTTAATCCCAGTGTAAAATTACCTGATGTGTTTACTTATATTGTGTGTCTCCTCCCCTCTCAACACCAACACAGCTATGTATACTACTTGTGAGTCTTTTTGCCTCATTCATTACTTTGTCCTCAACTCTTAGCATAGTGCCTGACATGCAGAACAGGATCGATAAATAACCATGAAATAAATGAGTGAATTTCCCAAGAATGAGAAACACTGAACTTAAAACTTGTTTGTATCCTAAAGGACACTTCACTAACTGAGCAAATTAATTTAGCTTCTTAGGAAAAATTAATTATTTACTATGTTGCTTGAAAATGCTCCACAATTTTCTGAAAGAAAACAATTTTATATTTTTAGAAGTGCATTTTTTAGTGAATTATTTGTGTATCCTTTATCTTTTCCAGCCACACCAGCTTGTACCCATTAGGTCCAGAGATTTTTAAACATTGCACAAAAAATCTTGCATACCATCTTCACAGGAGAAACAACAGTCCCAGAGAGGTTATTTGAGGAATTCTCCTTCCCACAATACGCAAGCACACGCACATGCACACACACACACGCACACACTTCATGCTCTTCCTTTAGCACTCTGAAACACGCCATAGACAAATAGGTTTGGATGATTTTTCTACTCATGAGGCATTTCTATATGCCTTTAGAATTAAAAGTTATTACATGCACCACTATGTCTAAATTCCTAAGAGAAATTCTTTACATTACCCCCACCCCCGTCCCCTTTTGCCGTCTATATTCACATTTACCAAGAATTTGCTTTCATTTGGGCATATAACCATAACACAGAATCTCTTTCTGTCATCTGTTATGTTTTTGCTAATCAGTCTCTGTAAATACATAGGAAAGGAACAGCAATAACTTTCAAATAATAGGATTTCATGAAATTACAGATGTGAATATGTATGTACATTATATTTTTATAGGAACTTAGAGAAACAGGAATTTTATCAAGTTACCATAGTCAGAAAACACTAAGTTATAAAAGAAAGAGACAATTCTCACAGGAAATCAGACTTTCTCACGGAGAAAACATGCAGTTTCTTAAAAGATTGTAAATGACCTATTTGCAGCTTCCTAAGTGACCACCCAGTCACGTAAGTTATTTAGAGACCACTGTCTTGACTTTTACAGCTAAATAAACTCTGTGATCACTTGGCGCTCTCTTTCATGTCAGTGCTGTGGATTTATGATCTCTTCATCCCAGAATAAAAGAGCTTTTTAATTTGTGCGTCAGTTTAAGGATCTCTGGTTGTGTTGTTTACCAGAAAGAAACAAATTCAGCAAGTCGGAAGAATCTTTGAGAATTCCCTTCCAGAATCTCCTATCTCCTTTGAACAGATGTATGGTACATTCATTTTATTTGAAATGTACCTCTGGCATGATAAAAATATCGATTTTTTTCTTACTTTTACATTATTGTTTTATTAAAGTGGTTATAATTATTATAAAAGTGACTTATTAAGATATAATTTCATTAAAGAGTTTACAATTTTCATTGTAATTCATACACATTTTTTATGAACCAGTATTTGTACTGGTAGGAAATAGATAAATAACTTTAAAGCTCTCCTATAAGTACACATTAAGCACTGTATAATTTAGGTAGCAAAGTTTATAACCTTTCATTTTTGGCAGAGTGAAATTTATGACAAGCAAGTAAAACCCCTCACATTTATCGGAACTGATTTGTGTATTTTAGAAATCACTTCTTTCCTGAAGTCACCACAATGTTTTCACATTTATTCAGCATTTATGTAGTAATATAACTATTTTTGGGATATATTCTGTTACAGAAATGTAAATTTTTCTTATCTTTCTCAAGTATCAGAACAGATTCACGGATTTTTATTTATTCACTATTTTACCTTCAGATGCAGTCACTTGTGATGCTTTAATTGGCCAGTGGGAGCCCTTTCAAGCTGACTTTGTGTCCTTTTGACAAGTTTCCCTATTAGGCTTCCTTGTTGTCTTGCACAACAAAAGTCCCAGGCTTAGGTCGTGTTTTCTCTGTTCTAATCCTGGAATGTGTCCAAGAGCCCTAGTTTGTTTTAGCAGGGTGTATGGAAACCAAGATCTGAGTTTCTGGGTTTTAGGGGGTACTCATTTCTACTAAAGTGTCTTGACCGTTCAGTGATTTAAAAGTCATAATATTGACATGTATAACTTAAATTTAACATGGCAGAATTTTTCTTAACTTCTTTGATTTTATAATTTTGCCTCTTTTCTCTTACATAAGAAAATCTCAGTCACTAATATCAATAACGCATTTACTTCTTTGCTTTAGCTTGCAATTCAAATACAATCTTTATAAAATTACAATGTTTTTTACTAACAATAAAGCTACTGACAGAAGTACACAATTTCTTTGCAATTCTTTTTCTTTTAAAGAATATTTCACTAATGACGTACTGTCTGAGTTGTGCTCAAAAGCACAACTTTGGTTATGGTGCTAATTTGATTGATATCCAGTTAAGTTTCACTCCGGTCCTTCCAACTCCACTCTCCCGACTTCCCACATTGTTGTCCCTCCTCCAGGCTCACCTTGCCAATATCTAGCTTGGCTAATCTTGATTATTTGTTTTTTCTCCTCCTGGTATGGCTCTGCTGAGTGTTATTGAGGGAATAATATAACCATTCTTGTTAAGTTCGATATGTATTGATTTTTTCTTTTTTTTACCTGAACTGACCTCTTATTCATGTTGTGTAATTATTTTTATTCATCTGTGGTTGACTTCCTATCACGATTCCTAATATTCCCTCCTAAATTTTCCCCTCTTTATGGCTCTAATGAACTTCTTATGTACACCAGTCACTTTGTTTTGTTTTCTCAAGACCAAGCCAGGGAAGTCCTAGGGAATCATCAGCATATGCCCTTGTCATGGTCTCAGAGAGTTCTCCTCTGCATGGGATCCAGCCAAAGGGAGGCTGCTATCCTTTAGAAAGGGTGTGGCCACATCTGCATGCTCACAGGGTTGAATGTAATAGAAGGTTCAAGGTTAGAATCTACCTCCAGATACTTCCTTCTCACTGCATCTGACTAATTCCATGTGAGAGTCCTGCCTTTAGCCTAGGAGACAGGCTGAGGCTGTGGATTAAGCCATCTTTGTAATTCTGTTACTGTAACAATTGGTTTTGGGCTTGATCTTCTGTCCAATCTACCCTCCCAATGCAGATTATCAGAGTCTCTTTACAGGCCTCTTTCAGACCATGGTCTAAATTGACTATTGGCTGGGTTGAGTCGGCTACTTTATTCCTTTGGTAACCATTCAATTTTGTAGTCTTTTAATTTACTATTACCATCGTTTCTCCCAAATACTAGAGATATTGCATAAAACAGCGCTTCCCTTTTAACTGTGTCAAATCTAATTCACCACAGTAGTAATGATACTACAGCCTGACAATGGTATTATCACCCAACTTACAATCAGCTATGGGGTTCTTGTTGCCATCTAACTGGTATGTGTCCCAATTTCATCATTCTATCCTGAGGATCTGATTTTTAAGACAATTTCTGGTACCAAGTATCTCAGAATGGGTTTACCCAGAAGCTGATTCTAAGACAAGGACTTGAGTACAATAGATTATTTGGGAAGTTCAGAAACCACTGGTAGGGATTGATTCAAAGAAGTTAAACTGCACTTCAAGGTAAGGCTACTTGAGCTTAATCGTACAGGGAAATTGTGGGGGAAAAAACCACACAACATGAGTGGCTCCTTGAACCTTCTACAAATAGAATTATAGCGTCCTCATCAATTTCCCAGTCATACTCAGAAGCAATCTGGATATAAGACAGGACTTCTGTCACAATACTAATTAATATAGTTACATGTTTTTATTAATCATTATCTAAGAAGAGAAGTGGCATCCCACTGTAATTTGTTCACCATATTGGTAAGCACATTTATCAATACATATATATATTTTTTTTTTTTTGAGGAAGATTAGCCCTGAGCTAACATCTGCCACAAATCCTCCTCTTTTTGCTGAGGAAGGCTGGCCCTGAGCTAACACACGTGCTCATCTTCCTCTACTTTATATGTGGGATGCCTGCCACAGCATGGCTTGATGAACAGTGCCATGTCTGCACCCGGGATCTGAACCGGTGAACTCTGGACCACAGAAGTGGAACGTGTGCACTTAACTGCTGTGCCACTGGGCTGGCCCCATCAATAGATATTTTTTAATAGATAGATAATACAAAACTTCTTACCTTAAAATTTTTTATTTGTTTTATGGCAAAGTTCTTCCTCAATTTACTTTCAGAATGTTTTACATAGTGCTGAGAACGTACTTATAATCAATAATTTTTGCTATATCTGTTACATGACTTTAATTTCACCACTGATTTTCAGTCATTTCCAGATACCTTATGTTTGCATACCCAACATTATGTGGGTTTGTAGTCACTTAATATCTGTGTTAAAAGTCAGAAAATGTATATGTATGTCGGTGTGTGTTCTTTAAAATATAAGGTCACTTACTTCACAATCTATCTTATTTTAGGTTAATTCCCTCACTATTCATAAAACATGACAGGTCAACGAAATTGGATTATGTGGGATAAAAGGCTCAAAGGATAATATTGAACAGATTTGCAGCAATTTCACCACATTTGGCAGTATGGTTTAATGAAAGAGCTTTTTAAGCCACTCAGATATTGTTTTAAATCCCAGTGACATTACTTAAACTCTGTGCCTTCATTTATTAAGCTGCAAAATTGAAAAGCTTTTGTCTACACTTCTAAGTTGTTGTAAAATGAAATGAGATTATATATACTTTTACATTTAACTAAATCTTTACTTACCTTCACCCCCTTTCAACATGTGCCCTTGAGACTATTCCTCTCCTTTCTTTACTGAGTGAGCAAATTCTGAATGAACGAATGAATGAACCAATGAACAAGGAACTATGAAGCATTTAGCAGGAAAACTCCCAGAGATAATATCAAAAGACTATTTACAGACTTACAGGGCAAAATATTGCAATACATGTGACACTACAAGAATTACTTTCCTTCGTATGCAAAACGCTCATATAAATTGAAAACATATAAATAAACAAACCATTGGGAAAATGAGCAAGGGATGTAAAAGAAAATTCACAGAAGAGAAATGCATATTATCAATAAACATGTGGAAATATATTGAATATCTCTAAAGGGAAACTTCTAATCACTCACCGACTACTATTGATGATCCCTCCTACACATCTTTCAAGTTGGTCCTGTTAGTTCTGCTCTCCCTGCTAACAGTTTCATTCAGTCCACCTTCATCTCTTTCCTTCATCTCCTAATAGTGTTTCTTTTTCTAGTCTTCTGATTTGAAACCTAGGTTATTTTCCTATAAAATATGATCATCTTACCAACCTACTCTAAACTCATTAAGGAATACTTAGTAAACTTACTGTAAAGTTATTTCTCTAGGATTCTTTTTGCCACATACTTCTACCACTACTTCCCATGCTAATTTTGTTGAGTTATTCAAACACACCATGTCATCTCAGGCCCCCAGTGCTTCGCCTGTGCTGTACTCTACTCCAGGAATATGCTCCCCATCTTTGCCTAGCTAACTCTTGGTTCTTACGTCACTTGTTCTGGATATAAATACAGTGACCCCCAAGCTTAGGTTATGTGTTTCCCTTATGTGCTTTCATGTCACCTGTCAAAAAGTCATTCCATGGTAGTTATTTGTCCGATTACTTGTCATTTGCTTCACTAAAGTGTGAATTTTCCAAGAATAGGGACTGTGAAAGCAGTGCCTGAATCATCTTCAGTGTTCCACTCTGTTTGATTTCCAGCATATTGAATGGCATAATACATATTCAATTGTGGGGGCTGGCCCAGTGACATAGTGGTTAAGTTCACATGCTCTGCTTCAGCAGCCCAGGGTTCGTGGGTTTGGAGCCGGGGCACTGACCTACACACTATTCATCAAGCCAGGCTATGGCAGCATCCCACATACAAAATAGAAGAAGACTAGCACAGAAGTTTACACAATGACAATCTTCCTCAAGAAAAAAGAGGAAGATTGGCAGCAGATGTTAGCTCAGGGCCAATCTTCCTCACCAAAAAGAAAAAAATTCAATTGTGATTATCAAATGGATAACAAATTAATGAAGGTAATATATAAGATATGTGAAGAGTAATTAAATATAATTTTAACCAATAGATAGAAAACACCTTTTTTAGTCCCCAAGGGATATTTACATGAGTCAGTTAGATATCATGTCAGAGAGGGAAACTCAATAAATTCCAGTAAGAAAATATTATATGTGCTACATTTCATGACAAAATACTATAAACTGTGAACCAAAATTACCAGAAATAATCTAACCATCTAAAATTTTTAATTACTATAAAAAATCTCTTTAAAGAGGAAATGACAACTGAAACTATAGATTCTTTGAAAACAAATTAATTTTAAATTTCAAAAATTATGAGCTGTAGCCAAAGCTGTACTCAAAACAAATTTATAGCCTTTGTTTTTAAGAGGCATAACTCAAAAAAGCATTTGAGGGGCCGGCCCTGTGGCCGAGTGATTAAGTTCGCACACTCCCCTGCAGCGACCCAGGGTTTTGCTGGTTTGGATCTGGGTGCGGACATGGCACTGCTCGTCAGGCCACGTTGAGGCGATGTCCCACATGCCACAACTAGAAGGACCTGCAACTAAGATATACAGCGATGTACCAGGGGGAATTTTGGGAGATAAAGCAGAAAAAAAAAATTGGCAACAATTGTTAGCTCAGGTGCCAATCATTAAAAAAAAAAAAAAAGCATTTGATTCCAAAAGCTTTAAAATGAATCCACAAAAAAAACCAAGTATAATAAATTTAAAGACGAAGTGAGAACTAGAAAAAATAATAACTAAATGGATTGTAAAAATATTATGATTAATAACTGTACCACATGGCTATCTATAAATAAAATTAGAGAAAATGTTGATAATTTTAGTCTATCAATATAAAATAAATAAATACCTAATATTAAGTATGAAATGGGGAAATATAATCACAGGTAGAGTAGAATTAGATTAATAGAATGTTGTGTTCAGTTCCATGAATGCTGTGTTCAATTATACATTAATAATTTTGAGAGTTTTGATCAAAATATATTGTTTCATTGGAAACTTTTCGCTATAAAAACTAATGGAGGTTTTGAAGGGGAGCTGTAAGGGCCAAGATACTGAGAAGAAACTAGAATTAGATAAACACTATTTATGCTGAATCTCTGGTTTTACCTTTCTCTTCTATAGTGAGTACGGCACAGAGAAAAACCAAAATGGTTCTAAATAATCAAATTAGCACAAACCATAGCTTGGAGGATATGCTCAAACTGTCTGGCTCAATATCCAAGTAAACCAATATCTGTAGGTTCGAAAAGGTTTGTTGTACATTGGACAACCTCATATTTTCAATATATGTGGTCTAATAGCTAGAACATTTAAATATATCACCCAACATTGCTAAAAGTAAACAGGAATATACATCCTTTGTCATCAGAAGAGAAAATATTTAAATGATTAGATACTGTGGGGTCTCCAATGAAGTATGTTAATAAATGCAAAGAGATGCTACAAGGCCCGTCTTCCATAAAGACAGATTTATATCAAATTTTCTCTTAATGAGAAAGTTGAGCTAAACAAGTAAATAAAATTTGGAGTGTGGCCACACCACTAGTTATACGTGTTGTTTTTATGATTATTAAATGTAGAGAGACAACTGTGGTAAGGCGAGGACTCTGGAGAGGTCAAAGCCTGAATGTGTACTCATCTTTTCATGACTGCTTTTTCTCTTCTCTGAGAGACAGAACAGAAATACTTTGCCAAGGTCATTAAATCTCTGATTTAAAAAGGGACTTGATGGGCAGATTTGCCCTTCACTTTTTCAGGGTCCTGAGCAAGAGCCCAAATGGAAGCTCCTGGCCTCCCACCATTCTTTTCCTGCTCCCCAGCTCCAACATTACCCACTTACCTCAGTTAGGGTTCTGTAAGTAGGCCCAGGGCTATTCAGGCAGGAAATATCTGGACTCAAGTATTCAGAGCGTGGTCTAGAAGGGACACAGTGGTGAGGGGTCATTGGCTCCATAGATTTCTTGATTTCATATAGCAAGGGCAAATGTGCAGCTTTGGGCCAGAAGTAGTGTCTCTAAAATTATAAAAGAAAAATTCAGGGTACTATGAGAGATAATAACAGGAAAATATACATTATTAAATATAAATTTTGGCCAGTGTGTTAGAGAGGGCCCTCCAAGGAAGTGATTATTACTTGAAAACTGAATGGATATAGACATTAAGCATATGGAAGTGGAGTAAAGAGAATTCTAGGAAGATTGAGTTATATGAGCAATACTCTAAGATATATGTTGCACCTCCATAAAGTTGTTTTATAAGTAAATAATATTTTATGATGGAGTAGTATGAAAGATAAGGTAAAGGGAGTTTTCAAAGAATAAAGTCCCTGTCACTACTAGAAGACCCTGAAGGAATTCAAATGCTGTCAAATAAGATGACAAAATGTGAAGAAGCACACTTTGGATGGAGAGAAATCGTAAGTTTCTATTTACAGATACTGTATTTCAGATCTCTGTGAGATATACAGGTGAATAGAGCTCAGGGAAGAGGTCACGTTTGAAGATGTACACTCGAAAGTTACCAGAATGTAGATGGAATCTGAAGCCATGAGCCTGGAGGAGAATGTCTAGGGAGACATTAAAAGATAGTGGGAGCAACCAGAAAGAGACCTAGGACCGAGCCCTGAGTTATCCTAACATTCAGAAGACAGAGAAGAAGCAGCTATCAAAGGAGACTGGTAAGAGAAGCAGGAAGAACAGCACTAGAATTTGGAGTCCTGAATGTCAAAAGGAAAAAGAGAGTTAGGAGAGAGGGGGAAACTTAAATGCTTTGGCACAAAATACAAGAACAGAAAAATGTTCCTTAGATATGCCAACCTTGAGATGACCTGAACAGGAACAGTTTTAGTATACAGGTAAGGGAAGAAAGTTCTAAAATGAATAGCAGATTAGTAGACAAAGGTAGTACTGGTTGAGGACTTCAATTTGAGTGTTGGGATCACCTAAACTATTATCAAAATATTCAAGCTTTTCCCTACCAAACCCCTCTGTAGTGGGCCTATCCCATAGACATCAGACAGTCATGTGATTTGCTTTGTCCAGTGAAATGTGAGTGGAAGTGAGGCATGCTATTTCCAAGCAGAACCATTAAGAGTCATTAGATGGTTCTACCATGGCTCCTTTACACCGCGACTAACTTGACATGTGTAGATGGGCTGTTTCATCAGCCTGGGTCCTAGAGGGAAAGAAAGGCAACTCAAGATGGATGTATAACATGAGACTTCAAGATAAACTAGTGAGAGATAATTAAAAGGGAATACTATTGATTTTACTATCTTGATTTAAACTTGATGTGTAATCAAATTGCAGCCATTACCTACAGGGAAACAGTAAATATGTAACAGGAGATGTAAGTGCAATCTGTGAATATGTAGAGTGATATTTTTAGCATAAAATAGGCTTAAAAGAGGTAATAATATGAATGCATTAAAACAGGATAATATAAGATAGATAGGTAGAGAGAGAAAGAGAGATATCCAACATAATTTAAATTATTCTTAAATGATTCTGTGAAAATCACACAATGAATAAATTCACCTATTTTTCTAACCTACTCTGCCTTTCTCTGATTATTATGTTACTACTTGGTCTCAAGGAACTAATAATGAGGCTGTTAAAAGACTCAGAAGTTTACCAAATTTTGCTTATTGCATAATATGATTATATGTAAATTCAAGTATTTGTAAATTAGTCTAAATAGCAACTTATTTTTAAGGCAAACAGATTTTTTCATTTCTTTAGTTCCCATTCCCATGTGACATGTTACTGCTTATCACTAAAGCATTATTATTGAAGCCTAATTGTGTTTTCCAGTAAGAAAACTGACTATGGAGATTTATTTCTTGATAATTTGTTTCTTCTTATAAAATATCAAATATTTTCCATTGGAAGCACTTTTAAGGAAAATATTACATTATATTCAAAAGTGCTATTATATTAACTTCCTAAAAAGCATTCCACAACACCTGCTTTCTTTGATTTAAAGTAAAATATTTCCAAAAATGTGACTTTATAAAGCTGACACATCTTAGCGCTCCAGTTTTCTTCCCCATCAGTGACTTTCCTATCATACTCACTTAGTTACCAAGTTCTTTTTTTGTTTTAATAATGTAGTCAGTAGTGCAAGCTTAACCACTTATTAGAAAATCAAGCTATGTTCTTTCCACTTCATACATCATCACCAGTAATAAAAATCCTGAGATCAGGATGTTTCTGGCAGAATTTTGACACTGCATCAGATGGAAGAAAATTCAACTTGCTTTTTAGAAGTTCACAGCTGAGCATTGACGATAATAGTGCAATTGTTTTTTCTTCTGTGAAACAAGCAGACCTGGTTTCTATGGCTTACCAGGCTGAATGTATGTGCAGTGAAAGAGTGCTATTTGAAGTCTGATGGGAAATTCTTCTGATCACAGTTCTACTTTTCAAGTAGTGTATTTTATTCAAAATGATAGAACTTGCAATGCTGTTAGTGATCGTGGAGAGTTTTGGTTTATAAAAATTGATTAGTCTATATGTGCTATTGTGTAAGAACTCAAAGTTTCAGTTCTTTCATTTTATTTGGTAAGTAGGACAAAATTTTCTGTCCCCCTCACGCACTGTGTTTCTTTCGTTTCTCACCTCTGATTGAAAAATCTGTTTTGTTGTTGTTTAGAATAATCGTATTAAAATCTGTTCATACTAGCAAGAAAATATTTTGAGAGATTGCTACAAGATGGTCTTCATGGTTTCCACTTTCTGCATGGCCCCAAGGACAGCATGAGTTAAGGGAGAAAACGAAGACATGGGTTAAGGGAGAAAAGTGAGGAGGGCAGGATAGAGAAGTAGGAAAACATGGAGGAGGAGATCAGGCAGAAACTGAGAGATACTTGGAGCCTGACCTTGAATCTGTACAGATTGAAAGGTAACCCAAGAGGAAATTAATGTTCTGCTTAAATCTATGAAATTAATGTACATTGGTGATCAACAAATAATAAGATAGTTTGTTAAATAATTAGTTTGGTTTAGGTAATAGACAGCATTTGTATGTAAATATAATGGAAGGGTTGCATATGCAAGAAAGTCAGATACCCAGAGTGATATAAGAAAAAAAATTATAATATATATATGTGTATATATATATATATATTTATAGCTCCAGTTCCTCTGCTTCAGGCATTCACAATCTGGGACAGTTTCTCTGACACAGATACACAGATAGGTAAGAATAGGGTGAAATAGCAGTATATACTTATGCTTCAAAAATTAATTTAGAAATTGAACCAAAATATAGGTCACAATTATAAATGTGGATCACTAGAGATTTCTGCATACCTCTAAATATCTTTTGTGGAGAACAGTTATGACCTTGAAGAAGAAAATAATATGTACGATTTCTTTTCTCAAGCTGGCAAAGCTTACCATCCTCAGAGATTTTTGAGAAATAATTGATCTGTATGTGTAGTGCCTACTGGGATGGTTCATCAAAGAAAATGCTTTAAAAAGGTAACTATTTTTATTGTTTCTTTATAAAACAGGACATCTAGAGTGTTGAAATTCTTTTAATATTCATGAATGTGCTCTGATTATATGAATCGTGTGTGATGATCTACACATATTTGTACACGAACAGATTAGGATTAATATGATTGTGTTGGGGAAATACTATTTCCCTGAGAATAGTCTATTGAGTCCTTAGATAGCAGCCATATATGGTTAGGCAGGTTGTGCACTGTACAAGGATGCCCATCTGAAGGAAGTGAGCGAGGGCTGAAATCTAGCATCTGTGCTGTGGCATGAGCTCAGTTTTCCCAGAGGGAGTATAGTTTAAAAATATTAATCAAGTTTCCTTAAAGGCTGATAGTGGTAATACTTATGATGATTTTTATTTATTTATTTTTATTTATTCTTTTTGAGGAAAATTAGCCCTGAGCTAACATCTGCTGCCAATCCTCCTCTTTTTGCTGAGGAAAACTGTCCCTGAGCTAACATCCGAGCCCATCTTCCTCTACTTTATATGTGAGATGCCTGCCACAGCATGGCTTGCCAAGCGGTGCCATGTCTGCATCCAGGATCTGAACCAGCAAAGCCCAGGCCACCGAAGCAGAATGTGCACACTTAAGTGCTGCGCCACCAGGCTGGCCCCTGATGATTGGTTTTTTTTTTTAAGGTAGTCATCTGGACTTTTCAAATTAAGGCAAAATCTTTTCCTAGCATAAATCAGAATCAGGAGAATCCTAGATTTATATCCAGATGGATAAAACTTTAAAAATAAAGCTTTTAAGTGGTTGTTTGCACAGTTCTATTTTCCAGAATACTAATACTCATAATGAAATATGTTTAATTTTCTGTCTTTATGAAGTGAGAGAAACAGAAAAAAATAGGCAACTCGCTTTAATTTGTTACATGAGAACACTTGATAGCATTTTTGGAGTATGCTAGAATATGAAAGTCTTAATGGGTTGGTCAGCTAATATTTTTCTCACCTACTTTGTTTTTTCAGAAACTTAATGAGAAATAATTGTGTTCAGATAACAATACCAATGTCATTATAAATATAAGACAACACAAACGCCTGGTATGCATCAAGCTTGAGAAATTCCTCCAGATTATGGTCATCCTGTACTTTCATATGCAGGACTAATTTTTCAACCTTGCTTATATCTCTTCTTTCAAATAATAGTTCTGAGTCTATTGTGAATCTTATGGCTAAAGTAGCAAGTGTCCTGCTTGCTGTACTGATGTGTCACATTTTCCTCCACTTTCCTTTATCTTATTTCCTTTACCATATTCACTCAACTTCTTGGGTCGGGTGAATAACATTTCAAATAATCTCATACATGAGCACATCTGAGTCTCCTTTTGCCCGTTGTTACTTCCTCCCTGTTCTCAGCTTCTTTCTGCTGCACATAGAAAATCCTTTCTCTTCTCTTCCCCGCCACAGTCATTGCTATGCCCTCAAATTTCTCTCATTAAACAAGCTTTTTCCAACAAACATCCTTGAAATGTCATTTAAAAATCTGTTATTGAGGGGCTGGCTTGGTGGCACAGCGGTTAATTGTGCACGCTCCACTTCGGCGGCCCGGGGTTCATCAGTTCTGATCCCGGGTGCGGACATGGCACCGCTTGGCAAGCCATGCTGTGGTAGGTGTCCCACATATAAAGTAGAGGAAGATGGGCATGGATGTTAGCACAGGGCCAGCCTTCCTTAGCAAAAAGAGGAGGATTGGAAGCAGACATTAGCTCAGGGCTAATCTTCCTCAAAAAAAAAAAAAAAAAAAAAGAGAGAGAAAAGAAAAATCTGTTATTGAGTAGTTTAACTTAATTCCTTATCTTTGAACAGTGTTATTTTCCATAATGAGCTAAGCAGATTTTTATGAATTAGCCTTGTAACTCATAAACATTTTCTATTTTTGCTTAGCATAGCATATGGGTTGGAAACTACATGTAGAGATGTTGGATTCAAAAAGTTTGGGCAAACTCTATAATAAAAAAAATCCTAAATGAAACTCCTGAATATGAAAAGGTATCCTTTACTTTATGTGGAGCAGTAGTGAAAAAAAAATGCTCTGAAACTAAACCCATCAATTACACACATTCTTGTTCCTACTCTATGTATTTGTAATTTAGATGTGAAAAAGCCTAAAATAATAAAGTCCCAAGAGTAGAGATATACTTTAGCAACACAGTCAGATCTCAAATGGGTCAGGACCTCAGGGAGTCTCATTACAGTAAACCTTTGGCATTTTCCTGATTTCACGTCTGTGATGTTTAATTCTTTGTGTATCAACTTTACTGGCCTAGGGGGGTACCGAGATTAAACATTGTTTCTAGGTGTGTTTGTGAGAGTGTCTCCAGATGAAATCAGCATATAAAGCAGTGGATTTGGTAAAGTAGATTCCCCTCTCCAATGTGGAAGGGCATCATCCAATCCATCCATCAAGGGCCTGAATAGAACAAAAAGGTGGAGGAAGGAGGAATTCAGCCCTTTCGCTTCCCGTCTGCCTGCTTGAGCTGGGACTTCAGTCTTCTGCTCTTGAACTGGGATTTACATCATCAGCTGCCCTGGTTCTCAGGCCTGCAGACTTGATCTGGATTATACTACTGACTTTCCTGTCTTTCCAGATGGCAGATCATGGGAGTTCTCAGCCTCCATAATCATGTGAGCCAATTCCTCATAATCAATATCTCCATAAATATAAATATATCCTATTGGTGCTGTTTCTTTGGAGAACCATGACTAACACAACATCTTAATTCCTTTCTCATTTTGGTCTCCTTTTAAATTAAAGGGGACACCTATTTTCTCTCCCAACTACCTGGCAGGAAAATTGTTATGTTACCCACTTCCAGCCCACGAGACAATTACTTTTTGAACTTTGAATTTTGAGGGAATGATTCAAAGGAACAAGCAAGTTTCTGATTGCTTTGCAGAGGCTAAGGTGGAGATGAGGGTACCCAGGTTTGGCTGCGGTTACCCGGTGCTGATAGCATCAGTGGCAGCATCCTAGGCAGAGCCTCACTGTGGCAGGATCTGGTTTGTTCTAATCTCTGCTCACTTCTGCCTGAGTTTCTGAGCTTCTCAATATTCTTCTTATGCTTATGAAGCTACCTAAATTCCTTCCAATAAATAAACATAAGAAATTCCTTTATTGCTAAAGTTAGTCTTATTTCCATTGTCACAATTAAAACCTTGACTGAACAGACATTTCTCATAACATTCTAAAGTGGACGGACAATGCTGAAGGACTCTATTTTAACGATGGCAACTTAAGTCCCACATTTGTCATTGAAATTTTTGTTCTTATCTCAGAATCTAATAATATCCACCCTGCCATTACAGGGAGAAGAGGTGTAATTGCGTATTTTTGAAATACTATCAGTATCATAGCATCATAATGTAGTTTTGGGAAGACCTTAAAGAAACAGACATTATTGTGTAATATTCAATATTCAAATATTGGCATTTTCTGCTTCAAACAACTTTTCACGAACACTAACTCAGGTTCAGCATTGGGCTTAAAAATGATGCGTCAAGTGTTACAGCTTTTCTAGGAAAGTTGAATCCAGAATAGAGATATATACTATAATACTCATATACAATGTAAAAAGAGTTGTAATTGAGGTATTGTATTGCTGTTGTCAAAGGTGCAAAGTTCAGGAATAATGTAAAAGAAAGAACAGAAATGTTTTATTCTGTTCAAATTAGAGGCAGTGAAGGATGCTGACAGAGATACTAATAGCCTTAACACAGAGAGCCTACAGGCAGAAGTGGTAAGATTACGGAGCAGAAAGAAAAGGATGAAATTTCAAGAGAGTCTGCAACTGTATTTTTATAGCTTCTGTCTGTTATGATAAAACCAGCTTGTTCATCATCTATCAGAAGCTACATAAAGCAGACCCAGATGCCTGCAGTCACTGGATAGGATTGGGTATGCAGGCAGCAGGTATAAAAGCAAAAAGGGGCCACCAGCACCATACTGAATAGTTTCTCAATAGTGTCTCAGCTTTAGCGATCATTTTTCTACTCACCATGAGCATCATTTCTCTGGTGCTATACTCTTGATTATGTGAGCATTGCTATCAGCTAGCACTCAGAGAAGGAGCCGGGTGTAGCTCAGGAGGGACAGCCAGGCTTCCTGCTTTTCAGGAGAGCTGAACAGAGCCTTTTCTATTTATTCGTTTATTTACTAGAGACACTGCTGACTACCAAACACTTTTCTGAGATAAAAGTTAAAGCAGAGGGGTGTCAGATCTTGAATCTACAAAAGTGATAGGCAGATTTCTTAAAGCTCTGATCATGTTTATAATCTCTATTGAGATCTTAGTCACCTCTTCTTTCATGTCCAATAATGTTTGCTTTTTATAATTTCTTCACTTCTCAAAATCCTAGGCAACATGTGTGAAGTTCTTTGAAGCCACAGGAAAGAATATTTACAAAAGTATTATTGGGTTTTTTTGGTAATGATGTAATGTAATAATTTTTCTTGGGACATCACTAACAGAAACTTCAGTGGACAGTCCTGAAGTTTGTCTGGGGTTTTTGAGTTAACCTTCTTTTAGTAGGTAGCAAAAGTCAATGAGTAAGACTATAGAATAAACTCCTAAAGGGCATTATAAGTGAACTGCTAGAATTTTCTAGATACAGCTAATTACATAAAGATGATACTAATAAATTTATTAAAAGCCATGATATGATCATTCATATCATATACATTTATTAAAGTACATAGCTTAAAGATTCCTAGAATGTAATACTTGGTTAACTTGTTAACTATCAGAAGCTACATAAAGCAGAATTATGGCATATGCTCTAAATGAGCAAATTTGTACTTATTTTAAATTAGTATAGATTTCATTTCTTTCTACCAATTTTAGATAATCTCCTGCTAAATGACATAAATTAACGCCATTTCACTGTGACTTTTATATCTATTAATTTTCTTATTTGTTCCTTAAACATTTCCTAGAACATATTCTGACTATTTATGAGCCTCAAATCATGTGATTGCTACTGTTATCACAGTGAAATTAGACTATCTGTGGAGGAAGCAAACAAAATCTTTTTGGCTGCATATGTCAACCAAACTACCAGGGCACGTCGGATTTATTAAATTTTCAGTGAGTGGGGCTGGCCTGGTGGCGCAGCAGTTAAGTGTGCATGTTCTGCTTCGGTGGCCCGGGGTTCACTGGTTCGGATCCCGGGTGCAGACATGGCACCACTTGGCAAGCCATGCTGTGGTAGGCATCCCACATATAAAGTAGAGGAAGATGGGCACGGATGTTAGCTCAGGGCCAGTCATCCTCAGCAAAAAGAGGAGGATTGGCAGCAGTTAGCTCAGGGCTAATCTTCCTCAAAAAAAAAATTTTTCAGTGAGTATTATCAGTTATACTAGATGTGAAGCAGAAAGAACAGCTTGATTTTCAGAGTGCAGCTTGAACTTCAACATTGTCGGAACAGAAAAAAATCTTGTTTTGACTTGTACAGTAAACATGCTTGCTATGTAAGACACAGATGGAAAGAAAATTTAAAAAATAGCAGAATGCCATCTTGAGAAGTCCTTTTTTGACCAAGACCACATGGCAAACCCCTTCAGAGCATAACTGTGAAATTAAAAAGAAAAATCATTGATTCTTGGCAGGAAAGAAAATTAAAATTTAATTACTCTCACATATTTCCTTTCTTTGTGTTGCCAATCATGCTAGTGGACACAGGTTGTAGCTCCAGCCTCCAACTAAATCATGTATAAGCAAATCACTCCAATACTGGGAATACTCGGGATATTTCTTTATTTTCTACACATCTAAAGCACTTTCATTCATCCCTTAACTTTATTTGTAAAGGCTTGAATTATAAAGATGCCTGTATTAGATTCCTATTTCTGCTGTAACAAATTAACATATATTCAGAAGTATTCATACCACTTATTATCTTACTTATCTTGGAGGTCAGAAGTCCAAAATGGATTTTACAGAGCTAAAATCAAAGTGTTGACAGAGTTTCATTTCTTCTCCAAGCTCTGGAGGAGAATCCGTTTTCCCCCCTTTTCCAGCTTCTAGAGGCTGCCTGCATTCCTTGGCTCCTGACTCCTTTCTCCATCTTCAAAGCCAGCAGTGTAGCATCTTCAAATCTTGTTCTCTGTCTATTTCTGTCTCTCTCTCTCGATGTGTCAATGTTCCTCCTTTAGCTCTTGACTCTTCTGTCTGCTTCTTATAAGGGCCCTTGTGGTTACATTGGGCCTACACAGGTAATCCAGATAATTTCCTCATGTCAAAACTCTTAATCATACCTGCAAAACCCCTTTTGCCATGTAAGATAGCGTATTCACAAGGTCTGGAGATTAGAATGTGGTCAACTTTTGGGTGTGGAGACATCTTTCTCTCCACCACAGTGTCCTTCTGGTAGGCGCAAGGAATAAATGAAATTTCTTTTAAGGATGACTTGGTGACACAAAGTGAAAGTTAGATCAAACTCTGTCTCTTTTAGAATATGTGAACCACCACGTTGGAGGATTTGCTTTCAAAGACATGAGGGCAGAGCGTATATCGAAGTGTGTGTGGCTTGGCTTGCATTTTTATACAATTTACCTAAATTACTGTATTTAATTAATAATTTTATGTCTTGATATCAGATATAAGTACCCACCATAGGCTTCTATCAGCTCTCTAAGTGACCTCTCCTCTTCCAAGTTTTGTCATTCTTCCTTCAGCTTCCAAGAGGCTGCTGTTGCACCTGAGAAAGATTTATGGTTGCCTTAAACAACACATACACCAGCTTATTTATGAAATAAGACAGTCTTATTCATTAGACTCTAGTCCAGAAGATGGGGGTGGGGGTCTTTAGTCCTCTACTCATTTCCCCTTGCTCCTCAATGCACTTGCTCATCAGAATCTTGCTCACTTACCTCTGGTTGCACAGCTGTATTTTGAAAATTAGAGGTTGTCAGAAATCTATACACTATATAATGACTCAATTCATTCTTATACACTATGTATATGTTTAAATTTATTTTCCTAATTAGGCAAATTTTGTATTTCAATATAGAGTTTTACGTATGGTAAAAAAATGAAATAGTTGGGTAACCCATGTTTGTTGATCAAAATATATATTAATAAAGAGACAAGAGAGGCATTACCTGTTTATTTAGATTACCTATCCATTACCTGACTCTTTTTGTGTGTGGTAAGAATACTTAACATGAGATCTACCTTCTTAATAAATTGTTATGTGTATATACTTCAGTATTTTTTACCATAAGCACAATGTTTTACAGCAGAGCTCTAGAGATTATTCATCTTGTTTAGATGAAACTTTATACCCTTTGAACAGCAACTCCTTATTTCCTCCTTCCCAGGCCCCTGCTTACCACCATTCTACTCTCTGCCTGTATGTGTTTCATTTTTATATGAATTACAAGATTCAAACAACAAAAGATTTTGATAAAGTTGGCATTTTTGATGGTTTTGAAAAATGTGATCTATGTTAATAAATACTTTGAGATGTCTTTAATTGACTAGCCATATTGTACTGATTCAAATGCCATTGCAATACAATCCTCTTAGGTGACACTTAGCTATCATAAAATTTCTATTATAAGATTTACCACCATTGTTATATATTAACATTCAATAACTAAGCCACAAAATATTATCAATATGCTTATTATATTTTTAATTGAGCATATGGAAAGTGTCAACATATATTCATCTATCTCTCTCCCTTCGTACTGGGTCTTCTTTTCCTGCTAACTTTTCTGCTGACCATCTCTGATCAACAGAAACCAACTCTACTACAACAACCTTTTCTGACCCAGGAGCTCTGAAGAAAGCCCTAGAGTTAAAACAAATCCTTTTCCTGCCTTGGGATACTGAGCAGTTAAACTGTGCTTTTCTGCAGGCCTGTAGCTTAGGTTCCTGAAGGGCTGTGCCTGCTGCATTTTCAACACAGGCTGTCTTTGAACAGAATTGGCTCTGAAAGCATTAGCACTGATGTTCTAAAACCTCCACCTCCTTTCTGATCACTTGACTGCAGAACAGTTATAAACAACGGGAAAAGATTAATTAATTAAATATCTTTCTCTTTTAGGAAAGGATCTTCATTCAGGTCTACTATAGTTTTGGGGAAGATCATAGGACAGGATTTCTTTTTTTTTTTTGAGGAAGATTAGCCCTGAGCTAACTACTGCCAATCCTCCTCTTTTTGCTGAGGAAGACTGGCCCTGAGCTAACATCCATGCCCATCTTCCTCTACTTTATACGTGGGACGCCTACCACAGCATGGCTTGCCAAGTGGTGCCATATCCGCACCCAGGATCCAAACCGGCGAACCCCAGGCCTCCGGAGTGGAACATGCAAACTTAATTGCTGCACCACCGGGCCAGCCCCTAGGGACAGGGTTTCTGAAAATCAGGTTCATCAGAGGTCACTCTGTCAGCCCCAGTGACAAGGCCACTTGTAGAGAGCTCACTTGTGTGGAGGCTGACAGACTCCATCTACCTCTTACCATCAGGAGGTCCATTTTATATTTTAATTTTTAATATTCTGAAATTTTTGGAATAAGTTACCAAAGGGAAACAAGTAGCTTTTTCTCTTGTGTATGCATATTTTAATTTCCAACCTTTGGTTTATCTTTATCTTTGATTTACCTAATTATCGATAATTGAAAAATTTGTCAATATTTGTTGAATTTTGCAAAACACTTTCCTTGGAAATGGCATAGTGTACCATTAATAATGCACCATTCAGATAGGAATAAATATTCAGCTCCTTGTTCCAGATGAGTAACGGGTGGCACAGAGAGGTTAATTGTTTGATTCAAGTCCATGCAGTCAATCTTTATTCAGAAAATAAAGCCGTTATTCCAGTTCCCCAATGTTGAGCCTTCTCTAGTCCCATAATAATTTCTCTTAAGATTTTAGACGTTTTCCTTTTTTTGAAATTAGCAAATATTATATGTAGCTTTCTAAATAATTTTTGAGTGCCTATTAAATTTTATTCTTTCCTAAGTTTTCATCTGTCTACTTTTTTATGCACTGGAGCATTTTATGTACTAAGCATAAAAAATATTTTTTAAGAGATTGGATTATAGAGAAAATTGTTCAAAACGTTTATACTCTATCATGGGATTTCAACATTGTGGTCAGAAATTTAATCTGAAAACTCCAAGCTTATAAAAATAAACATACGCAAATAAGTAGATAAGAATAGATTTTTTAAATGTTTCATCCAATTCATAGGAGCTAAGTGAACCACACAGTGTGAAATCGGAAACAAATGAAACTGAGGAGCAAATTCACACATGCCCAAGACAACAAATAGGGTTTTTATTGTTTTTGTTTGTTGTATTTGTTTTTTTGTTTCTAGCTGTCTAGACTATATCTTCAGTGATGGAGGATATGACAAAATAATCCTCAGCATCTCAACAGTCTGGATCTTAAATAAATTAGACATGTGGATACTTAAGAAAATTTCAAATGATGTCCTACTGCCCTGCTTCCCTTTGGCCATTGTCTCTGTGTTTATTGTTTGGCATGTTGAAATCCCTCTTGCCCATTAGAAGTGAAATTTTTGAGGGTAGGAACTATGGCATAATTCATCTTTTCATTTCCACATTCTAGCACGGGGTTTGTCTAAAAATAAATGGTCAGCAAATTGTTGAATGATTAAGTGACTTGGAAAAAAAATCATATGAAGATTTCCATGTTAATAAATCTTTAAGAAAAATTACCGAACTTCAAATAGTTTTCTACAAATCTCCATCTACCCTGCCACTCCTGTCCATATCTTAATAGAACGAAAGTTAAAAAGGGAGAGGATATACATTTCGGCTTTGAAGTTAAAGGAATAAAAATTAAGAATATTTTTGTGAAATAGAAGTGATGTTTTGAAATGGAGCTTGAAAGGTGAATAGGATTCTGAAAGCAGAGATTGGAGTACTTAGATTGAAAGGAAAAACACACGCAAAAATGTAATAGCATAAGATGGAATCTGTGCAGCAATCGCAGTAGATATGTTTAATTGGAGCCTCGGGCAGGTGTACGAGGAGACCTGTGCAAATTTAGGCAACAGCCTTAAATGCCCGGCAGATGAGCTTCTCTTAATTCGTTAGAGACAAATCCAGGAAATTTTTAAAGGTTATCTCTTTATGTATACTAGTTTCTTTCTATTTGATTGGATTGGATGTTCAGCCTGTATGTAAATATTACTGTGAATACAGGTGATTTTTTTCTTTGTTTACTATTGGCCTTGCAGTACATGACCTTAAGTTTCCAGTCAGGCATACTTTCCTGCCTTTAGAATCTTCTTTTCTTTAAAAAACAATGTTTATGAATGTATTTTTAAAGAAATCATTATGTGTACTCTCATTGGCCTCTGATTCAACTATTTGCATCCTCTCTCTCCAGGTAAAAGAACATGCCTTTGTTTTACTACCTGACTCCTTGAAAGTCAGAGCTATTTTTAAATTTTAAACCCTCACAATTAATGAAATATAGATAATACCACATTAAATTACTTCCTTCACATGTTGGTGAATTTCACCCTGAAATATTAGTTTCATTTTGATCCGGTTATATACATTTGTGGACTCAGTATACTGAGGTATGGAGTGGTTCAAGAAGTACAATAGACTGTTAGAATGATTTTTGGTATATTATTCTTAATTTTGTAAGCTCAGGAAAGCCAAGATCCAGCCCCTCAGGATTTGCAATAGTCCCTTGGGTCATATTTTAAAGAAATCCTTTTCTTATATCTCTCTTCAAGACCAGTATATGAGGAATAAAACTATTGGGTCAATTCCAAACCACTCTCAAATGGAATTGAACTGAGGTTTATTTCTCACACAAAGATGAGCTAGAATAAGGTCATTCTTGAAACATCAGAGTAGGTACCATTACAGACCAATTTTTAAGAAACACTGAAAAAGAGTTAAAATGAAAGAAATGTAGTTTTCCAGTCTCACGATAATATTCCTCTCATTACTTGCATCTTTGTACCAGAAACTGAAGTTCTTATAGAAGGAATTATATGTAAACAATCTAAGAAAATGCTACAGTAACAGAAAGGCTATTTCAAATTTACCCTCTTGGAGTTTTAAGCATTTCACTTTTTTCCCTCCTCTTTCCTGGCCTGGATATTCTCTGCACTTGGCTACTTGATGCTGATCCTCTAGCAAAGTCAGCTGCAGACCCAGACAGTGTAAGCCGTTGTCCCCACACTTTGAACATCAGCCCCTTCCCACCTTTGCCACTTCAGCTTCCATCTTCCCGGCAGCCGGCATTTAGCAGGCTCTAAAAAGTGACTCTCTCCTCAGGTATGACAGGGAGAAAAGATGTCACTTACACTGAGTGCACTTTGGGTCCTTAGACGAAAGCAAGGAGAATTCAAGTGAGGGCAAATCCTTCTTGCGACTTTGCTGCCAACTTAGATGACTGTTTATCCTTTGTCCTTACGGCTGTTGCTTTTTTCAAATAAATAGGTTTAGAAAAACAGTGTGAACTAGATCCCGAAGGTTAAAATACTTTTCCTCATTGTATTCTGTTTTCTGTTTCCTTGTATATTAAGTTTAAAACAAATTTACTATGAAATAAAGTGGACCTCTGACAACACCCTGAAGTTTGAATTTTTTATTATTATTATATTTTCTTCTCCATGAGGGCTGGCTCCCGTGTTACTGTGTCTGCAGGAAAGGAGATACTGCTCAAGCAGGCATTGCTATTATTTGGGGTTATAATATATCCCTTTTATGGGTTATTTTGCATTTCTCTCCTGGAGATAATAGCAATATAATTTTGAAATACTCCTTAGTAGAAGCTCCAATTTATTACACATGGTGAAGGGAAGAATTCTGCTTGCACTGGTCACTCTGTTATATTTGTGGTTACATTTACTCAGCAACTTTTTATTGGAAGGTTGGCTTAGTTTACTGATATTTTCCCTTAATGATTTAGATGAGAATAATGGTAAACATTAAATATGGAAGGAAAGATGGTTTGAGATTACCCAGAGGAATGTGAAATTTTCTTGCATTTCTATCTGACATTTCCTTACGTGCTACAGCAGAGGAGAAAGTATAATAGATTGAAAAGTACAATAGGTCTAAGAATCAAGAGACGATTTCAACTCCCAGTTTCCTACTACAATGCCCATGAGCAGGGCATTTCACTTCTTCACACTTTAGACTCGTCATCTATAACATAAATGAAGGGCTTGTTTATCTCTAAAGCCTTTCTCAGAAATAAAAAATTTTGCCTAGCATGTCAAACATTTAAATTGTGACAGATCCTTGCTCAGGAACATGAATGGATGATTAAAAGGTATGGGTTAAATAACTTGAGCTCTGATTTTCCATATCTCTAAACAACAGAATCCTGTGTGGAAAAATAAATAAGATGAATCTGACATAAATGTATGAATCATAGCTCCTGCCATCAGTACTATTTTTACATGAGATGGTTGAATTGAGTTGCCATCGCACAAAGGAATCAAGTCACCTGTCATATAAAGTTCAGTGGTGAGAGTGCGCTAGGTGAAAATGAAAGGTGTACTTTAGAAAATAAACATTTGAATGACAAACTATCCTCAGGAGGGATGGATGGTTTTACATGTCAACTTGACTGGGCCACGGAATGCTCAAATATTTGGACAGACGTTATTCTCGTCTCCCTGTAAGGGTGTTTTTGGATGAGGTTAACATTTAAATTGGTAGACTGAGTAAAGCAGATTGCCCTCCATAACATGGGTGGGCTACATCCAATCTATTATTTGAATAGAACTAAAAGGTTGACCCTTTCCTGAGTAGAAGAGAATTCTTTCTGCCTGACTGCCTTCAAACTGAGACATCAGTTTTTTCCTGCCTTCAGACTCAAATTGAAACATTTCCTCTTTCAAGATCTTGAGCCTGCTCTTCAGTCTGGAACTATACCTTCGGCTCTCTGCTTCTCAGGCCTCTGGACTCAAAGGTTGGAACTACATAATCAGCTCTCCTGAGTCTCAAGCTTGTTGACTCCTCATACAGATACTGGGACTTGACAGTCTCCATAATCACATAATCACATGAGTCAATTGTTTATAATAAATCTCTTTCTATATATTCTAGTATATTCTATATGTTGGAATATATTATGCATACTATCTGTGTATGTATTTATGTGTGTATTGTATATGTATTTGTGTGTGTGTGTATATATCTATATCTACATGTATATATATAAATATCTCTTATTCTGTTCCCCTGGAGAATCCTGATTAATATAATGGTTGAGGATAATATACATGAATTAAAAAGAAGATAGTCATATGTTTTCAAAACTTCTCTAGGGTTTACATATTGATATTAAGCACAAAAAGAACTGAAAGTTAGTACAATTGACTGTGATTTTCCCTTGATTACTTATGAGAAAATTTTAGGCTTGACTTATTTCTTCACAACCCCTGAAAGAACATCAAGAAAGACAGCAAATTAGTCACTCATCCAGGAAATGTTGAGCCCTTGGGTGGTCACTTTTCAACTTAGTCTTTGGGTTATGGCAAAAGGACAACGCAGATTGATCTCAGCATTACCCCTTATTGTGTGCGTCCAGTCTGGATGGCCAATTTTGGTACAACTGTTCGGCTTATCTTTAGCGTTTACTATGGTTACATGGCCTTATTGGGAAACCCAACTAGACGTGTGAATGAAAGTGAGTCAGTGGATGTGAGTGGGAATATGTTTATCACTTCACTTTTAGAAATCCTAGAAGGTATTCTAAATATATTAACTGCTCTCTGTCTTTTTCGGAAAGATATGAATAAGTCAAGGCAGCAAGATTAAGGGATAAGGAAGGAGTCATAGGGGAAAAAAGATACTTTGTAACACCTGCTACAAAAAATTACAGAGGACATTTTCAATTGTCCAATAAGAAGTGACCTTAGAATATTCTCCATTGCTCCTGTGTAAGATGCTGGTAGGGCTCCAAGGAGAAAGGAAATATTTTGCAATATACTGATTCCCTATATTGATAGCAAAGTTGTTCTAAAATTACTATCAACGGAATCCCTCAAGTTTCTTCTTCTTCAAGAAGAAGAAAAAGCCATGTTTTCTCACGTTAAGTAGGTGGCTCTAGAGTATAGCCTTATCAGCAAACCAGACCAACCAGGGCTCGTCCCTTTCATGTCAAGAGTGAAATGCCTAATATCTTGCTGAAACAACATTGACACAGAACAGTAATAAATGAGCTCCTGGCTTAAAACACACAGTCCAGAAATAATTAGTCTGGAATACTGATATTTTCTAAAGGATCCTGAAGCACTGATGGGTAGAGATAAGAATCAACCCTTGCAAAATGAAAAATAGACATATATTTATTATAATTTCAGAACCATGATGCACCCAAGGACTAAAAACAGCTATAGCAGCACCAGCACAAACAGCAGAATAAGAAAGAACAGTGAAAAATCATAGGTCCCCAGCACAAATAGTTGTCTCTCTTGTTTGAAGTAGTAACATCTAAGATAGTTGCTGCCATCTTGCACAGAAAGAGTGGTAAGAGAAGTCCCCCAGAGATCCAGATCCAAAAGAGTCAAACTTCTTCTAATTAATACAAATCAATCATCAATCAAGCAATCTTCTCCTCACTAGGGGGATGGTCAATCCAGGCAAGTGGGATGTGATACATCATTCAGGAAAATGTGACTCAAGCTGTCATGACAGCCCTTGGGCAGCTGGTACACTTTGGTAACATGCTGTGACATTGTCACCAGGAATTCAGTTAAGTGCAGAAGTATTTCCTGGAAAATGTGGATGCACATAATTAAGTGGAAAGGAGCAAATTCAGCCCAAAAGCAATGCACAAACCTGGAACTAGTGACTATTTAGGTTAAAACATTGGATCCAACGACCAGTGTTAGGTCACATGGTACAGCTCATCAGCTGTGGCAGACCCTGTCACAGGAACGCGCATACTCAGTCAGTAAATCCTAATGCCACCATGACAGGAGCCCCTGAACTCTCTCCGTTTATTACAAGACACTGTATATAGTCCCACTTTGTAATCTGGATTCCTTAGAATCCTATTCTTTCCAGTCTGGCTTACTTAATAAGAAGTTAAAGATTTGCTGAGACTTCTGAGCACAAAAATCAGTGCTAAGATATTCACATGGTTTCAAGGTATCACCACGCAGATCACTTATCAATCAGAAACAGGCAAACTCGGATAACACTCAGCCAGATAACAAAGTGATCCAATTTTACATCGTCTCATAGACAATGACACAAACCGGCAAACTGACTTTACGTTTGCAACAATGTGGTGCAATGGAAAATTCCTATCATCGTCTGTGTAGTATTCCTTCTTTTTTTTTCCTTTGCTTGAGGAAGATTAGCCCTGAGCTAACATCTGTGCCAGTCTTCCTCTACTTTACATGTGGGTCACCACCAGAGCATGGCTGTGTGTACACAAGTGGTGTAGGTCCACACCCAAGATCAAAACCCACAAACTTGGGCCACCAAAGCGGAACATGCCAAACTTAACCCTATGCAACATGGCCACTCTGTCTGTGTAGTATTCTTATCAAAAGCTTTAAAATTTAATTTAAACATAAGAAAACAGACAAATACAGATTGTTAAATATCCTATAATACAATTGTCCTAAACAATCAGACAAATCTAGAATGTGAGATATCATTCAATGGAATCAGCCTAAACTCTTCAAAAATATCAATGTCAAGAAAGAAAATTAAAAAATGGAGAATAAAGAGACATGACAATAGGGTAAAATGCACGACCTTGTTTACCTGAATGGAAGGTCAAAGAAGCTATAAAGATATGTGGGGGATGATTGGATACATTTGACTATGGAAATTAGAAAATATTTTTGAACAATATTAAATTTATGGGCTATGAAACCAGATAATATGAAAAAGTCCTAACTTCATTGCAGTCAGAAGAAAGATCATTACAGGAGTTGGTCACAGACTTCTCTCATGCAGAGACCTCTGAGCCGTCTCTGCTGTTATTGGAATAGTTTCTCCTGCCACCAGGTGGGGGACATACCAGGGAGTGGGGGGTTTGGGGCGATGGTGGGTGGAGTTCTCCTTCAAAGAGAGAAGGGTCAGATCCAGGCATTTTGGACCCTGAAGCTTCTACAATTTCGAGAGCTCTCTTTAAGAACAAGGATACAAAATCGTGAATACTAAATTAGGTAAAACATTTACTATTTACTTAGAATGAGAAACAAAATTTTAAAATTTATAAATTAAAATAAATGAAATATACCATTGTCTTAAATGAAATTACCTTGAAAGGGATTGTGTATCAAAAATGTGTGGAAGTGTTCTAAGGAACAACGCCTGTGAGGGAGGGCAGGCAGCAGGCTTAGTAAGAGAGAGAGAGAGGCTGGTCTGCGGGGCAGCTGGAACAGAGGCCACAGCAGACTCCACCCGAAGCTCTGGAGCTGGAATGGTCCTTTAGCGTTGTTCCCACGTCAGGCAAGGGGCAAGGGAGACAGGCCTTTGTACCCTACTAGTGACCTGGTTTTAGAGGTGGGCTACCCCCAGAAGGGAACGTAATCATGGGTAGGGCAGCTCCCTCAGGCAGGGGAATTCCTGGAAGGTGCTGCAGCTGCACACCCACAGCAACCGCTACTCTCAGCAGCTGGAAAAATGAAGGATCCCTGAAAAGAGGGATCTGGGGATTGCACCTCCAGATACACTACAGCCCACAACAGCACAAAATGCAGGGAGGAAACCAATATATTTTTAACTAATTGTCTGACTTTTATAATGTGATGTTTTTCTTTATTTTTTGTTGCACACTTTTTGATTATCTATTTATCAACAGTCTAGAATATTATTTTCCTTAGAGATAAGAGCAGAATAATTCAGTCTTACCTTTAGAAGGACTATTCAACATTATAACTTCTCTTTAGGTTTTTTGTTTAATTTGGAAAATTATTTTAAGATTTGGACAAATCTCTATCAAGTTTCTTTCATGTATGATCTATGAACTCTAGAATTTCAGGTATTTCAGTGAGCCTTGGGCAGCAACTGAGATTAAATGCTATTATAACGATGATGCTCATTCATCAATTACTATTCAAATATTACTTGTAGTGAGGGTTATGAGTTTTGTGTTGGGCCCTGCACCTTCATTTCAGGACACAATGGAGTCGGCACAGTGGTGGTAGGGATATTATGGAAGCTACTGTGACACTAGGACAAGCAATAACTTGACTGTAAATGGAAATGACTGCAAAGCACAGATATATACATCTTACTAAAGCCAAATGAAATTTATCTGTGACTTAATTGCATCTCCATAATGCCTGCGGCCACTCACAGGCAGCCCACACATAGGGGCTGGTGCAAGTGAGGTTCTGAGTCTGAAGCTTCAGTCACTTCAAGGCAAATCTGCTTCCACCGCAGGGTTTATAACTTTCTGAGGTTTCCATTTCTTCATTATCCCCCTACCCCATGGTGCTAACTGCTGCATTTCAATACAGTCAGCCTACACAGTGAACACACTAATAAAGTGCAGCAGCATCTTGGGTTACAAACTCAGCAATACTAAGTGAAATATCAGCATGTAAAGTTTCTCAGGTCAGCTTGACCCTAACTAAAGCAGTGCTCACTTTCAGTCAGCTAATCCCAGCCCTTGGCCATTTGTCCAGCTCCTATAAACCCAAGTTCCTGTCATCTGTCCTTTTCATTTAGGTCACAATTATACCCTCTCCCCACCCCCAGGACTATTGCTGTTTGTTTGGACTCAGTTATTTTCAAAGGAAACACAGCATTCTCTGCCTGTATCCTCTGTTCCTCTGTAAGTTTCTCTGGGTTACACAATGAAATTGTTTTCTCAAAGTCACCTGAACTCTCACTCCATAGCATCTCAGTGCACTTCCAGAATTCTTGGAGCTGGCTGTTGTACCTTTTACGGAACACATTTCCTACTCTGCTCCCTTGAGAGTTATCTGAATGCACAAAAAATCTTTCTCTTAGTCAGTTCTAAAAGTACCAAACATTTTTAGAACTCAGATCTCTAATGCCCGTTAAGTATAGCATTAATAAAACCTGTAAGAATCAATCACCAAGACTGCAAGGGAGAATCTAAGAGTTGTTGCAAGCAGAGAAATCTAACTGTGACATACATCCCTTTTAGAATTGTGCTTAAAGTCTGATGGCTTTAAGAAATTTAATAAATTACATCTCTGAAAGTTTTAACAGTAGGGAATAAAAAAATAGTTATGCTTTATTCAAGACCCGTCAAATTTGAATTCTGTAGCAGACACTCAGTATAATGACACTTTCAGTGGTAATGTTTACCAGGAGGCAGGTGTCAGATGCATTTCTTTTGCTCATCACAGTAAGATCTTACATGGCAACGTTTTAACATTTCTTTCCTTTTGAGTCAGTGAATGTGGTTGCCACAAGACTATTAATGGACAATATTATTAATTGACTCATTCCTCCCTTTGTTTGCATTCTCTTAGGTTACTAATTTCTTGCCCCAGCCCATTTCACAACCTTCTCACATCCCTCAAATGTAAGCATCAGAGAACCAGATATAGGTTGTTTTCAATGAATGGCCTTTAGCTGTGAATTTCTTACTTGCTGTGACATTGTAAAGTCCCATTTTGCCCACCTTTCTTAAGGCTGCGTGCATTCACTATAGTTTTCATTTAGCCCGCAGATACAGAAAAGAACTGAAAGAAAAGTATTTTTTAAAATCATTTTATGCTGCTTTAATCAGAGCCATAACTTTATGGATTAATTTAATTTTGATACTGTTACCCTGAGACAGTTTGTGGGAAAGATGAAAATTCAAAAATCAAAAAAATTAAAAATGTTATCTGGTCTTTTTCTTATTTTGAATCCTTCCACCACATGCCAGCGTCATTGAAATGAGAAGTTCCTTCAGCCCCTCGAGTTTAAAAAACGTTCTCACTTGTATATTTGGAGGGTAGGAGCTGTTGTAGCAAATCGAATACTATATTCACACAATAAAAAAATCAGAGTTGTAGTTGCTGCAATGATAAGCCCTATGTCAAATTGAAAAGTCCTTCAAAAGTCAAATAACTTGACTAAGTTAATAACTTAATAATCAATTAACTATTAATTAAAGTCAATAAGTTGCTGCCTCTTCTATTCTCTCCTCATCTTACTCCAAATTCCTACACGGTGGCAATTACACTGCCAATTAAAATCCTTAGGACAAACCTAAAGAGGAAGTGAAACTGCTGAGTTAGACTGCGTTCACCTAGTGGGAGGGCAAAGGAGAGAAAGCCGGGAACTGTCAGCTTTCTCCACCCTCCTCAGTGCCTCTCACTGATTAAGATTCCTCAAGGGCAAGAACATTTAATGGATCTCAGTGTTTAATCTGTCTGTCTGTCTCTTTCTCAGAATTCAGTCTGTTAACAGTTTTTCCTTTGTCACTTCGCTTCAGAGATAAATCAAGGAATACTTCCTTTTGAGAGCTTGGCGGTTAGAGAGTCACTTTACGGTGAGGCTCTTGAGTAGGAGATTTTAGTTTCAAGGACAGGAAAAACTGTGTCCCTTTCTTCATCAACATGTTTAATGTTGCATTTTCCTTGCCACCAGGGTTTACACGGGTTTGGCTAATGGTAAGCTGGTAAATTTGTAATAACTGGGCTTCCCCCAGGAAGATCCCTCTCTCCCTCTCTCCCACAAAAAAGCCCTAATTAGTAGTGTTCATTCATTTCTGTAGCTTAAATACTTCCACCATGGCTGATATAATGTGATGTCACCAAACCCAGAGTAGGAAAGAGGTGGCACAGTCAGCTTTCCTCTGCCAGGATAAGTCACCCCCATCATACCACAGGCTTTGGCCCTTGAGGAGAAAGAGGAATGGAAGCCCCTTTGATCCTTCTACAGCCAGTACCAAAGAATTCTACTCTGCAGTCCTTTGAAGCCATCTGAGTCTCTTATTACAGATGCTATTAGATATTGACATCCATGCAACCCAAAGGAAATACACCTTCTAATAAGTAGTTGAACCCTAAGTTTCAGTCAAATTAGGTCATGAAACTTGACTACTTGGTTGTCTTTTTAAATTCTGCTTGTGGTTCTACAGAAAAAATGTACCAGTTATTTGAAAGGGAAGTTCTGTTTGGTATAACCGAGGGAAAGCCCTGCTGCCGTGCAAGAAGATGCATTCTGGAAGAAGAGATTTCTTTTTGTCCTTCCAAGCTTCTTCAGGTATTTCACCTTAAAAACCTTAGCTAATTACAGTCATCATGCTTGTAGCTTTATGTCACAGACCTTAGACCTGGAAGAGACCTTAGATGAGGAGGCAATGTTGAATAAAACTTCAGAAACTCCACAATTGTTATAGTTGCACAATTATTTTGTTTTATTCTTGACCATTGTCTTAATGTATTGTTTAGCTCAATAACTTTACAGAGATGTTAAACGACTTGCTCCAAATCACACGATTATTGTTAAAGGTTAGGGCTAGAACATAGATCTTTGGACTTCCACCCTAGGCTGCCTGCCCTACTTTTCAGTCCCTTTTTTAAGTAATGACATAAAATTTTAGTGTTCTGTGTATTTGAGTGAGTGCTCTATAAACTAAAGTTCTCTAGTTTACCAAAATTCTCAAGTCACTATTGGATTTTGAGTCTGCTTTTGTGTCACCTCACTATGCCACTGCCTATTTAGAAATTTAACATTACTTAAAGTTTGGCATATAATATTCCTAGATGATTATAAGTCACATCAAGAAAAATGCTAGATGTAACTTGTTTTAATTAAAAAGAAAATTAAAATCATCAGATTTTTTTCTTATTAAAATGAATAGATATTATAGCCATGCATATATGGTCAATTATTTTCTCTCGAGATTTTTAATCTATATTGCTGTCATATTTAGTAATTCCTACTGATTGTTAAGGTGGCTGAAACATATTAGCTATATTGGCTTACTTTAATTTTATAGGTATAATGTCAGCGTTGATGACATTGCATATGGATAATATAATATGAATGGGTGATTACAAACTTTAAAAATTATTCACTCGATAGCTTCTAATGGTGTCTTTAGAGCTATTATAATGAATTTTATCATATCCTTGGCAAATTTAATTTTAGAGTTACTGTTTCACAATTTCTTAGATTATTTTTATGACAGGAAAAAAGTGAAAATTCTGGCAGGTTTTTTTTCATAAAGGAATGTTAAAGTTTTGCAAAATAAAAATTACTAATTAGGTCTTGATATCATAACTGCAATAGTTGATCCCAAAAAATTATATTTAGGTACTTTCTAAGAATCTGTTTCACTTTCTCCTGAAATAGATGTCAGAATTTGCAAGATGCTGAAATCTTTCATGTAATTCATTTTTATGGTATTAAATAATACATTGTTGAGTGATTACGAAGATTTGAGAGTATATTACACATCCTCTTTCCTCTTCTATTTTCCATTTCTTTTCTTAAATGCTAAGACAGTCTTCCAGAGACATTAATTTTATAATAAGTGCTTCTAAAGCATCTCCCATTCTGAATTGATACCATCAAAATACAGCTAAAGTGAAGCCTATTTTTGCTTGAGATTTGGCATCATGTTCCTCCTCTTCAGAAAAGTGCTATTTGATATTTAATATTTATGCATAGTAGAGAAGACTTTGAGGTCTGTTAATAACATCACCTTATATTTTGTTGTACATGTACATTTTCCAATGAGTTTCATATCCTGTGTTATATTAAGCCATCAAAGGAGCAATTTAAGGTACATAGAATAAACATTTTTGTGAATATTTTATAAGGACACTGAGCAAGAGAAGTTAAAGCTGAAACATGGAAAACTGCAAGGAATCTAGAAAATATTTAGGTAAAAGGATACCTAAGTTTTAACTAAATGTGTGAGTACATTTTAGAGTATATATGGCATTTAAAACTTTTAAATCACTACTCTACTGATTTTCTTAGATACCATCCCCATTTATAAGACTGATTTTAAATAGCTTTGAGGGAGTTATGCCTGTGAAAATGGGGGAGTAAGGAACTCCTAAAATTGTCTCTTCCCTAACAGTAATGAGGAAACTGGCAAAAATTGTTAGAATCAACATTTTCAGAATTTGGATATTAACTGAAAGCTTATTTTTGGACTCTCTTCTGTTTCCTTGAACTTTCTATCCATTCCTGAGCTAGTAGCCTACCATTTAATTCTTGCAGCTATAGAGTACGTTTTGGTACTTAGCATGGCCAATCTCACCTTATTATTCTTTTCCAAATGTACTTGGATTTTTATTATATTTATATTAGATTACATTCAATTCCTAGATTATTCTGTGGAGAATTCATATCTTTACAATCTTGAGTTTTCCCACTCAGAAATAATATATGACTTTACGTTTATTTTCATCTTCTTTTACCCTTCTGCAATGTTTTATAACATTCTTTGTGTAGGTTTGCATATTTCTTATTAAATTTATTCTTTTATTTTATGTAGTCTTTTATGGAAAAGGAGATTTATTATTTTATTATATTTTAAATTTGTTATTGCTAATATATGGAAAACTCTTATTTATTTACTTTATGGATCTATCATGAGAGATTTTATGTATTTTTTTCCTTGATTTTCTATTTATGCAAATGTACTGTCTGATGATATTTATTTTGATTTTTTCTCTTCTGATAGCCATACCTCTCATTTCTTTTTCTGTGTTATCATACTAGACAAAATCTCCACATTGATATTTAACAACTGGTGAATAGAGAATTCTTGTTTCATGCATTTGATATTATTTATTCACAGAATGTAAAAGTGGTGTAGCTTTTTGAAAACTAGATAAAATATCTAACGCAGTTCTTTAAATCTGCATCCGTAAGAACAAGGAACACGGTAATAAAGTGACTTGCTTAAATTCACGTAGTTTATCAACAGCTTAACTTCTACTGGAATTCTCTCTTTGACTTGCATTCAAGCTCTTTACTGCTCTAGCCTGCTTTTCTTTAAAGGACCATAGGTGAGTCCACTGAATGGAGTCACACTTTGCTTTGTCAAAATACTGTTATTTAATTTACACTCTGCTCAAGCCTAACAGTGCGCATACCAAGTAGCAGAAGCATCACTCTCTACCACCAAACTTGGTGCTCCTCAGGGATAGAAAAACCGATGAATAAATCAATAGTAAAACAACACACTCTTCGCTCTGGCCTGCTAGTCATTAAAAATGTTTATTTATTACATATATTAGACTACAGACATAGTCTTTGGTTCACAGATATTCAGATCATGTCAAATTATCAGATCTAGTCTTTTTCTCTAGAAGATTTTCAATTTAAAACTTAAATTTGAATTAACTTGATCCTATTAATGTTGTTTTTCTGGGAGTCTGGGTTGGTCAATGTGACATCACCTTTATCTTCAAGGAAGCAGGTGATTTGATTGTAAGAAGTCCTTTATTTTAAGAGATGTCTAATGATTTTTGGAATTCCAAATATTCTGCTTGCACCTGTGTGAATATTGGTCAGAATCAATTATGTAATATGTAATTATGTGGATGTTGACTAATTAATGCAAAACCCAGTGGAACTGCCAGAGAGTTAAACAAATTCTCTAGTGCGTGAGGACAGTAACTCTGATGGGTCAAGTCTCATTAAACTAATGATATCAACCACATGAAGGGTCTTAGGTATATTTGGGTGATATTTCTACATTATAGACCATGATTCAAATACCGTTCCATGTCATCAGAGCCACATTTCATTGTGACAGAGAACATGTGCCCCAAGCTACTCAGCAGTTTCTTTTGGTACAATTATGCATCATATGAGACCCTGCAGTCAAGGTGGCTACATTTTCATTCAATTGGGCATCTTTGTTGAAAGGTTTTATTCTTGTAATCACGACTCACTGGTGTGAACAAAATCTAACAAAGGTAACTGTAGTCTACTTGTTCCCCATATCAGAGGCAGTGTTACTATCTATTACGGTAAAGTTCAGAAGCACAAACTAAGGGATTATGTGCATAAATCTTTTCTATTTCTTTTTGGGTGTAACATTTTCTAATCAATTAAGACCTGAAGAATTGTAATACTGTCCCACTAGACTCTGAATCCCATGGGAGTAGAGACATTTTTGTAAGTGTGTTGTTCATCACTCTAGCACCTATAGTCTGTCTGTTAAGGAGTCTGTGCTCATATTACACAACTACCAGAAAAAAGCCAGAGGACAATATTGTGATGAGTGTTAAGCTAGAATAGAGTCCTAAAACCGTGTGTTATAAAAACCTCTCCCTTTATATTCCTAATAGAAGTAGTCACAGAAGAAAAGCCAGGCTATCTGGGAATTGTGCACTTCCCCCAAATCTGTATGGAATGCCTGACCTATGTGTAGAATATATTTGATGCACAAGGATTCCTTTTGCCTATGTAGTCCATGTCAGCCTTTGCCACTTATACAAAAACATGTCTTTTTGGCACTTTGCAGGCCCCTTACAAGAGGCTTGGAAACATGAACTCAAAGAAAATTGTCACTAAGACACTCACCTGTACACCTTCTACAATTCTGAGTTTATGCTTCTCTAAATACTGCATAGAGTTCCATGAGTAAGAGAATCCAAAAGAGGAACCAGATAAGAGTCATCATTGTAGAAGATATTTTTCTCCCCTCATGTAAGCGTTTAAAAGTCATTTGCTAATCCCCGTGAAAGTTTCTACAAGAGCACCATAGTCCATAAATTTTGGTCTGAGTTCTTACCTATCTCAGCACTTGTTGAGTGGATTTTAGAATTAGGGACTGGAGATTGAAAGTAGAATATACTGGTGGCTCAAATGTGGCACTAAAAGTTACCAGTTGCCAAACTTCTAGGAATAAGATAGAGAGGCTGGCTGGTTCAAGGCGGATGAGTTAGTAACAAATTTCTTCTTTTTCAATGCTCAGCTCTTCATGCACTCCTTTCTAGCAACATTCATCCATGAAATTCCCAAGTGCTATTTCCTCTCAAGGAATAGAAAAGGAATACTTCTTTTTCAGTCCCTCCCACTATTCATGTACCTAACCACAAAGACGTTTATGAAGCTTTCTACATATCCTAAACCTGGAAAAACTGTTAAGAATGGAAGCCCATTATAATACCTAGTGGTAAACATGCCCTTTTATGAAGGTTGTATTTAATTACAAAGTATTATTTGGTACCACTTGATGAGTATTTACTTCCCTTCTCTGTGCCTATATATATTTTTAAATCGTGTTTAAAATTTATATTATGATTGTAACAGCCAACTACAACTAGAGTAACTTTTGTTACAATGTTATAAAATTTGATGAAATTTTCCTGCCTATAACAAATACAGTGAATTAGCGTAATGAGATGTACATCTGGATGTTAGGCTCAATGACAAAGTACTGATTTCTTAAAAACAGTTTTTGTTTATATTTCATCAATAGACTGAGTAAAATAAGGAGAAAGGGTCATTCCTTTATCCCACAGCCTCAGAATACCACTAGGAGACAGATTTTGGGTTAACTTTCTCTCTTAACCACCTCACAGTGGTACATTTCTTTCTTGTCTCACTTCTGTTCTTCCCAGGCACAGCCACATAGTATTTTGAGCTGTCAGAAGTCTGAAATCATTACTAATTGCTCACCTATTTAATTTTACATATAGGACACTTTAAGGTAAAGAAGGTTAATTTAAGTTTTCAGAATCTAAAGGTAAAGAAGGTTAAGTTTTCAGAATCTAGGTCTGTTTTTGCTCATCATTTCATCCCTCTTACCAAGTAAAGTGCCAGGCATATTGAGGATCCTCAATTAATATTTGTGAAATGAATAAGGAAATGAATAAAGTTATGTTGAGTAAAGACATTGGAAGAGAATAGAATTTCCTGGGCTTTTTGCTCAAAGTCTGAATAGGCTCTATGAACCAGAGGTTGTTAGTGGTAAAAGCATTGCTGCCAACACTGCATATTAGAACTTCTGTCAGCTACCGTAACATTCTCAGCTTTAATGCCAGATAACCTTAATAATTTTCCCTGGGAACACTTCTTTTAGCACCATTGAATTGTTACTATATAAAGTTCAAAGATTGTCATTGATTGGACTAATTATTACCTATTAAAAGCGTTAGGTCAGCTAGACCTGTTGAAAGAAGTCCTGCTCCGCCTTTATTCACGCCAGGTTAGTAATCATGGTACATTATTTGATATTAAATAGATTTTTTTTAGGTTCCTCCAAAATTATTACTCACTGAAGACTTATACAGGTACCTATTTAGCACACATCAGATGTCAGAACAATTCTTGGCTGCTGTAAATTTAAACATTATGGAAGGATTTCAAGGGTTTTTATTACAATTGTACCAGTGGCAATAGACATCTCTCAAACTTATTGTTCGTTTTTTCAGTTCAATTCAAGATTTGAAGATAGAAGCAAAAGTATTCCTCAAAATGCTAAATCCAAGAAAGCATGAAAGAGTAATGGTGATTACATGAAATCTTTGGGAAGGTTTATGCCCATCAAGTTAATCTGAATACACACATTTACCTGCCTTTGAGGTGTTTATTTAGGATAATGATACAAATAGCTTTCAACGTCTTAAAGGCTTGCTAGTTCCAGCTCTCCGGTTACCTGATGAGCTTGTCAATTTAATCTTAATGTCGTTAACTTTGTTTGACAAAATTTACTAGGCTACAGTTTTGGAAGCTAAGAGAGAAGAAATTCTCTTCTCACTGTATAGGAAAGTTTACCTCTTTGACTAACCCTGGCACCCCGCACAGGTAGATCAGTAGATCTTGGTCTATTTATTATCAACGCAAAGTGAGATATAGGATTATCCTGGTTCAGAAGTTTATGGCAACAGTTTATATAGTAGTCTACTAAAGGCCACCAATGTCTTCTTGTGTGTCATGCATGTATAAGCTTATCTTGAATGAATTCCCTAGCATTGTGCACTGCACAACTTGCACCATCCTACAAATCAGCTATGGGTCCAGTCTGCTTTGTCCCTCACCACTTGAAATGCTAGATCCAAGGATATTTGTTTCTTATGAGGATAATAGTCATTTAAAAAGTATGATCCCTTATGCTCTACTTTCACAATCATAGATACAGGAAGAAGGCAAGCTATATGTTTCTGCACTTAGATCTGCTCTCCCCAGTACAAACTCCTGTGCATACCTTTTTAATGCAAGTGAGAAGCATCTCATTTCCTTTTTCACCTTGCCCTTGGTCTCTTACTTATGGAAACTCGATAAACAAGTTTTTGAGCTTTCAGAAACACCTAGACCAAGACCAACTCTATGATGACATAAGTGCTAATGACAGACAAAAGTTTCTAGGTAATTGATTCACTTATTGCTTATACTTCTTTTATTACTTTGTAAATATCTGTTTCCCCTACAAGAGTGAAGCACCATGTGGTTATGAACTGTTTTGTTCACTATATCTCTAAAATCTCCCACAAAGAACTTACTCAAAATGTATTTGTAGAGTGAACTTCTAGAATGAATTCTAAAAATTCTTTTAAGATATGTAAGTATTAATATATAAGTATTAATTTGATATATGTATATTATGATATTAATATATAAGTATTGATTTGATATATTATCTCAATAAAACTAGAAAAATACAATAGAAGGAAAACTATATATATAGATAGATACAGCAAATAAAACAATAATAATACTTTAATAGAATATCTAACAAGTTATTTGTGACATGAATAAAAGCTAAAAAATAGTACTGAAGTTATTCAATTTAAATGGATGAAGAGGAATTCACCTTTATTGTGTACTTTCTTTTTGTGCATATTATCCACTTATTCATGTATCTATCTTAAGGGGTAACTTCCACTGGAGGGTTATTAAAATTCCAGGCTACCATTTTAGATTTGTCTAGTTCTCCTTGTAGTTCTATCATTTTGTGATTCATGTATTTACAGGTTATTTTATTAGTTCCATGATCATTTAGAATTATTACTATCCTCTTGATGGATGACTCCTTTATCATTATGAAATGACCTTCTTTATTTCTGGAAATATTCTTTGCTCTGAAATCTATTTCTTATGATGTTAACATAGTCATTCTAGCCTTCTTTTTATTTAGTGTTAGCATGTTATATTTTTTCCATCCTTTTCTTTTTAACCTACTTGTACCTTTAGATTTAAAGTGTGTTTCTTGCAGGCAGCATAGAGTTAGCTCTTGCTTTTGTATACAAGCTGACAATCTCTAACATTTAATTGTATTATTTAGGCTATTTACATTTATTGTGATTATTGATAAGAATAGGCTTAAGTCTACCATCTTTCAATTAGTTTTCTTTTGGTTTCATTTTTTCATTGTTCCAGTTTTCTACCTTCATCTGCACTAATTGTTATGGTTCCTTTTTATCATATTTGTTGGCTAATTATTTATTTTTCTTAGCTATTATTTGTTAACTCTTTCTTTAGTGGTTGCTTTAGAGTTTATAGTATACATACGTAACTTGCCACAATTTACCTTCAAGTGATGTTATGCCACTTTAAATATTCTTAAAGAAACTGACAAGAGTATAGCTTCATTTCTCCCCTTCTCACCTTTGTACTTTTTTTGTTCATAATTTTACATTATGTTATAAATCCTCTAATAGACCATTATTATTATTATTGTTTAAATAGTTATCTCTTAAAGAAATTTAAATAATGGTAATACAAAATTCTCACATATTTGCACATGTAGTTACAATTTCTAGTCCTCTTTATTCCTTATGTAGATCCATGTTTTGATCTGGTATCATTTTCTTTCTGCCTAAGGACGTTCTTTAATTTTTATTATACTGGAAGTCTTTAAAGATGAATTCTTTCTGCTTTTTCATGTCTGGAGAAATCTCTATTTCACTTTTTTTTTGAAAAATAATTGTACTGGGTTAATAGGTTTGTGGTTTTTTTTTTTGCGTTTTAATACTTTAAAGATGCTGTTCCACTGTCTTCTCATTTTCATTACTTTTGACAAGAAGTCTGTTAACATTCTTATATTTTTACCTCTCTATGTAACGTATCTTTTTTCCTGGGCACTGTAAAGATTTTCTCTTTATCTCTTTCAGCAATTTATTATTTTAGTTTTCTGTTGCTGCTGTAACAAATTCCCACTGACTTAGTGACTAAGAGAACATAATTTTATTATCTTACAGTTTTCTAGGTCAGAAGTGCAGTGCAGATTTCACTGGACTAAATTGAAAAATCAGCAGACAGCATTCCTCTCTAGGGAATTCATTTCATACTCATTCAGGTTATTGGTGTAATTTAGCTGCTTATGGTGTAAACTGAGGTCCCATTTTCTTGGTGGATATAAATTAGTTGTTTCCAGGTTCTAGATGCTGCCACTTTCTTTGAGTTATGACCTTCTTAGTTTTTGTATTCCTGTAGGTATTCAGGAGCTTTGTTCTAGGACATAGTTAAGCAGCTGGAAATAGTTTGGTCTGTTCAGGTCCTGCTTTAAGGTTTGTTAGGTGACACCAGAAAATGGTTATTATAGGTTTTATTATCCAATTATTGAGGCAAAATGCTTCTGGATACTCTACTTAATGCCCTGTGAATTATGTGTGTTTCAATTCTGGATAGGGGGAACAGGCACTTTTCCCAGCTCTGTGAGAGCACCAGATGCTATTACTCCTAATCCTTTTTGTGCATCTTTCCTCAGTCTCACGTAGTTTCCTCATATGTATTTGCTGATAAGTATTCTGCTGACTACTCAAGGACAACCTTCAGAAGATAACTGGAGTTCTCTGTGCATCTTTTTCCCATCCAGTCCCTTGTCCTATGAATTCTAGCCACCTTGATCTCCTCTGACTTTCAGTTCTGCCTCCTCAACTCAAGGAGTCTACTGGGATCCAACTGGATCCCCTTCCTCTGGTCTTGGCCTAGCAACCCTCCAAGCACTAAACTGGGTTAATTTAAGACTCATCTCATTTGTTTCCTCTCTCTGAGGGAGCATGTACTTTCATTGCCTAATATCCAGCATTATTTCATAAGTTTTGTGTAGTTTTTTACTTGTTAAAGACAGAAGAATCAATTTTCGATTACTTCATCTTCGTTAGAGAAGTCATTCCAGAGAATCCATTTAGAACTGCAGAGCCCAATTGAGAAGAACCATCACATCTTTATTTTTTGACTCATCATAATTCACTTTTATTTTTAAAATCTTCATTTTTTATTTAAGCCTGGAGGGCTTTTGCTGTAGAAAGGGAATAAATGTGTGAGAAGAGACAGTTCATAGTTCAATAGCAAAGAAGATAGAAAATCTGACTCTGCCACATTGCTGAGTGATTATATCTATTTTGGACATAGTAATAATAATGGTAATCTGAGATATCAAGAAAAGTTTCAATTATAGTCAATACCCTCTGTTTATAAAATTGTGGATGTGAGACAATATAATCTGTTTCTTGAAGATTTTTAAATCAAAATGGCTACATAAAGGCTTATTTTATTTTACTTTTTATCACGGGAGTGTACACTTCAGTGACCCAAAGGATTTTTCTGTGGACAAACTTATTCTGCTGTAACGTGGTGTGAGCAGACAAAGTCATGCCTGGTCTCTGAGGCAGCAGCAATCTCTCCATTTGTATCTATGAAGCAGAGATCTCCCTCTGGTCTTTCACTAACATGCCCAAGGGGACCTCAGTTTATATTTTATACTGTATATTTTTATATAAAATTTTTATATTTTACTCATCATTTTGGCATCTTATTCTTTAATCAAGGCTGCTGACTGCAGAGACCCAGGTTGTGCTGTGCAATGTGTCCTTTCAGAAAATAAATAAGATAACTTGCCTAAAAGGAATGTCATGCTGTGATCACTCATGCCTCAATCAGCACACACCAGAATCTCCTTTATAGTGCTCAATAATTAGACTGGTTAAATTCCTTTCTCAAGACCGTACATGGATGTAGGGGAATACTATAATTACCTCTCAGATTGTCCAAGAACTCTAATAGTAAAAGGTCACTATGGAAACAATAAGAACAATACTGACACAAACTTAGAGGTACAAACAGCTTAAAGAATCTTATTTTTTTTATTCTAATTTGGCAGTTAAAATTTTTTCAATCGTGTTTTCCAACTTTTTCTATCACTCCGGTTCAGAGTACATTGTGAAGAACAAAAGTTCATGTGAAGGCTTCTACCAGTCCAATGAAAGATGGGCTTTTGTTCTTCGAGGTTAAGTTGAGATTAAAGCGATTAGTCATCTGAATCTAACTTAAACGATATAAAAAATTGAAATAATAAAGCAGCATTATCCTACCCAGGGGATTCTGCTCTGACTGCAAATGATAAATATCACCTTTTTTTAGATTCATTTTTTAATCTTTATTTTACTGCCATGCAATCACCCAGAAATGAAGGTATGCTAATTTACTTCACTATTAGAGGCATACATGAAATATGCAAAGGTTGTCACTGCCATGTCATTTTCCACCCATTTTCAGTAGCTGAAATAAGTATATCTGCTTCATCACAATTCTTAGACATTATTTAATCTTCCTAAGAATCATCTTATATGGATAAAATATTTTAAGTAATTAGAGTAACTATCACTTAATCCCTGGGAGTCATAGAAAACAACAACAATAACCAGCAGTTATCAAAGAACTATTCCCCTTACAGTGGAGGGGAGATGATTAATTAGAAAAGAGAATTAATGAAATCATACAGCTAAGTCCCTGGAGAGAAGGTTTACAGAAGGTGGATTCAATGCTTAAATATATTGGCTTGTGCTGAAGCAATAAGCAAATTAGATACTAAAATAAATAACTGACATCTATGATCAAACAATAGTCTTTTTCTGTGAATCTGCAAAGTACACACCCAGAACTGTTAACTACAACAATGATAGTTGTTTGAATCTGGAATTAAATTATACTAGTTGCTAATATTTCTCATCTCTGAAAAGATTTGTGGCAACACATACTGGGGCCATTTTTCTCTCTTTGAAATTGCCTTTATGCTCAGCCAGAGAATAAATGAGGCTGAAAATTAATTCACATGGCATTTTAACCAATAGTCAGTAATTTCTGTTCTGCAAGCAAGAAGCAGCCCAATGCACTTAGGAACGATTTCCCCAAAAGCCACTCTGTTAGCTGCCACTCTGAAGGGAACCAACAATTCATTTCCTTTTCAAACCTTTCCACCAAATGAAATTTTCACTTTTATTAAAGTGCCAGTATCTAAGCTGTATTTTATTCAATATAGAGGCTACTTGTCCTTCATTTAGGCCAACCGCCATCTGAACTCCTTCCAATATTTGGGGATCTCTCCATTTTAGGAATCTTTAGTTAGCAAAGCTGCTTTCTGTTATTGAAACTGAAAAGGCTAGCCAAATGCTTTCTCGGCCCTCCTGCCCCTGTCAGCCAGGGTAGGAGACTTGTTCCACCAGTCAGGCGTTCCCAGCCCAGAAGTTCAAGGCTTCCAGTGAACTCTCATTTTTGTAGTGACAACAGTTGCCAGATGCAAGAGGATGTCTAGGACAAGCTGCAGGATGTAGTGATTCCCGGGGGATAATGGTATCCTCCTGGGAACGGTACGATTTTTGCTGGTGTTCTTTACTAAACCGTGCCACCCCAAAACTGGGTCTCCAGTTCGTGATAGCACTATCTTCCCCAAAGAACCTTATTGTCTCCCACCAGACTGCTCTAGTCAAAAGTACTTGGCCTTTGCAAGCAGATACACTTAGGTTCTGAACTCTTCTTGTCCAGTTGTCTAAGTTATATTACTAAGCTCTCATCAATCTGAGGCCAAGTTTTCTCTTCTTAAAACTGGATTGGTATGCAAATCACATTAGTTAACACATGTAAAACACCTAGTATGTGTCAAGATAACTTATTGAGATATTAATCGCTATTTTGTTTTTATTGCAGTTGAAGAATTAGAATAAATTTCTATTTACATTTTGTGCTCTGGATTTTTCCCCTCTCCATTTCTGTGACATTAGCTAGGTCTGTGATGTCTTATCTCAGAGGAGTACTTTAGGCTAAGAGGTTACCTGAAGATGTTTCCCAGTTGCCTTCAGTTTTTGTAAGGTTGAGTTTGTTAAAAGAGTTATTCTAAAAGAGCCAAGTTAAGCAAGTGAAAACAAGAAAAGAGAAGAAGGCTTCCCAAATAGGAAAAAAAGCCAGACTGAGCTTCCTAGACTGGTGTGAACTCTTACCCACACTCTGGGAAGATGGAATAGCCTCAAGGAGGAGTGCCTGCTTTGCACACCAGGAGAGATGGAAACCCATCACCAGCTATCCACTTCGAAGCAGCAGAGCTACTTGCCTGCGAGGGACTGTAAAACCATATAGGGAACATTTTCTAGTTTTTTGTTTTGTTTTGTTGTACAGCTAGACCCCTTACATGGGTACATGTCCCTAGGAGGGGTAAAGGACGCATCACAGATCCCTGAGTGAACTTGAGTTTCCTAGCACCGCAACAGAATGAAGATTCAGCGTTGCCTTCAGGTTACTTTGAAGATAATAATACGTCTTCCTTGCCATTGTGGACTATGATCCTTTTGACCATAGACACACAGCGGTACCTCAGAAAATGTCAGTTCTATTCCTTTTTGTCTCTTTTTTCCCTCTCTCTGTCTCTTCCAATTATTTTGAAGTACCTACTTTAGGACCCGGCAGACAAAATTTGTACTCAGTAAATATTTGTTCTGTGCCTCCTTAAAGTTGCTAAGTTTTAAACTTTTGACGTCATTTCTTGACCTAACACCTTAGACATGGGTTTGAAAATTTAGTGACTTGAAGTTAAGCACTCAAATATGCCTTATCTAGCAATTTAAAAAAATATTTTCTATTGGTTATTTTGGGGGAAGATAGTGAGCAGTCATGCCCATCACAGGCTCCCCTACTCCTTGTGATTGTTTACTTGGCTCAATTTATCAACTTTTATTGTCTCCTCTAGGCCAAATTTATTTATTCCATCTATCCTCTTTCTTCTGGGCAATTGACAACAGATTATTCTCACTTGATTGAAAGGTTGTGCAGGTGAATACATTTATGGACAAAATAATCCAACAAACATGGGATGGGAATGGGAAGGGAAGAATTATATTTGATTTTGAACATGAACAACAACAAAATATAGACAGAAAGAATAAATTGGAAACAAAGGGTGTATATACAGGAAGAAACAATGAACCAAAACTTACCAAGACTGCACATGTATATGCACTCTGTTATGCACCTAACATGATTAAAAATGTTAGAGATAATATGGTCAATTTTATACATACTAGCTATTATACTATGTATTTTTCATGTATTAGCTCATTTGATTTTTACCCAAGTTTTGAAATCTGTGTTATTTCTATTCATTTAACAAATGAGGAAACTGGGGTACTGAGAAGTTAAGAGATTTATCCACAGTTACCAGTAATATAGAGCAGTCGAGATTTGAACCCAGCAATTTGACTTGAGATTCCATATATCCACCATACTATATTGATTTCTGTAGATTTTTTTTAAGTATCAACTAGCTAACCTCGAAAAGGAAGTTGGTTTTTACAGTCAATTGGCAGAATTCTGTGAGTGACAGAATAAAAAAGTAATGCAAAGTACAAAGACAGCTTTTCCTTTGAAAATAGAATTAAATAAATTTGAAGAACTTTGCGATGGTATTGTGAGAAAGAAAGACTGAGATTTATTTAAGGGAGATTTTTGTTATGGAAGCACTTCCAAGTGCTGCTATTGTTGCAGAAGAAGAACTATTTTTATATCTTAGACTTTATCTATAATGCCCAGGTGTTCTTACACTTAGCAAATAGCAATATGAAATTGTCAGCAATGAAGATTCATAGTGAAGTCCCTAGTCATGCCTTGAGACCTGTGCTCATTATAGCTTAGCAGGATATGTATGGCTTTATTATGAAATTGGATAAAAGAAGGAAGATAGAGCATTTCATGCATGGCAAACGATTGTCCAGTTGTAGATGGCAGACTATATGTCCATATAATCTATGAAACACAATCACAATTGCTGTGACATGTGTATTCATAGCTAGGAAACCCATAATAGCAGCATGGAGAGCTCCACAATTAAACATGCAGCAAAACAAAACTGGAGGGAGAAGTGTGTAAGCAAATGAGAAGCTAGAAACAATAGCCAGCCCAGTGACTGAAAGGATTTCCACATCAGAGGACACATTTGTATTGTTTCATTCATTTAACCATGGCTCAAGATGTGGCTGACTATTTTGAAATCTGTAAATCAGTTTTCAGAATGGCCTTGAGTGTTTGTGTTGTTTGGTTTTATCGATGCTGGAAAAAACTGAGGAGTAAAAGCACACTCCAAAAGTTTATGGAGATACGTCTAGGTATGAACAAACATCGAATTTTTGAAGGACATTAAAATAAATGGTGGTTTAACTTTGATTTTTAGTGTGTTCCTAATGTTTTCCTTTCAATATATCTTGCTTTTAACAAAATATGGACTTCCTGTACCATAAATATTCATAATTAATTTTAGGGTGCAAATAATTCCATCAGAGCCCCCATCCATCTTTTTGTGCCACTAGGCATTTACATTCTCAAGTGAGTTATAGAATTTAGAGGTTGATTTAGAAGTTCACTTAAAAGAAGAGTAGAAAACATCAATTCACTTATAGTTAGTGCTTTTGATCATGATGTTTCTTAGAAAAAGCTGTTGTAAGTAAATCTAAAGATATTCCGATTCCAATATTAAGCCATATTTAAAAGAAAGATAACTGATGACAGGTAATAAGGTATTGGCTTTGGAGTTCTTCAAATCTCAATATTTCCACAGTTTAACTTGTGCGTGCTTGGGCAAACTATATAACGTCTCTTAGCCTTAGTTTCCTGTAAAAATTGGGAAATTGTAACTACCTCACAGGAATCTTATGAGAGTTAAATGATATAAGGCACAGCAGAACATCATTTACCTGACTTTATTGTGACAAGCAGTTGACTGATTAATTGCAAATTGGTTAAATCAGCAATGTGTAGTATTCTAAATGCCCTGGAAATAGATCAGCATGATTAACAGGAAATGGAGAGTGATGAGTACTTCTTATATTTATTTCCATGGAGATCACTTAGAGACAAGCCTAACTTAGAGCCTAGAACCTGATTCAATGTAAGTTAGCTTTTCTCTCTTCTTTTTCCTTACTGTTAATGCAATGGAATCATTGAGAATTCCTGAGACTGTTTTGTTGTATTGTTTCAATGGAAATATTTTTATTATTTTTTTCTGATTAAAAAAATATATTTATTATAATAATAATATGTAGCAAATAGAGTATAGCTTAAAAAGAAATAAAACTCTTCTATTTTCATAATATATTCAATAGACATTATGGATCAGTTATCCACATTTGGAAAACAATAGAGTCCTGCTTCATATCCTACAACTCTAGGATATGGAATAGTTTATTAGTGAAATTATAAAATTATAAAGGAAATTAAATTTTGAGGAAAGAGAACAATACATTTTATTTCATTAAAATTTAAACTTTTGTCCAATAATAGAAGACGTCATTCCATTGTAAATGAGAAAACGACTTTGGAGAGTGCTGTGGCGATGTCTAGTGAAGCTGAGCATTTGCATCTCCAAGACCCAGCAGTTCCACATCACAACATACACATTGGAAAAATTATTTAACAAGACACACCTTCAAAGATGTGCTGTAAGCAATAGAATACAACACAGCGTGCAACCGTAAAAAATTTAGAAATATCTAAACATTCAACAAACATAATGAATACATTTCATAAAATGGAATATAATACACATCATATATTTAAAAACTATCTTGTGCTTTATTTCTCTAGATGATTTATAAATATTAATACTTTTAATCCTTATCATAACCCTGTGAAATAAAGACTAATAAATATTTCCATTTTATAGATGAGAAAAATGAGGTACAGTGAGGTTAAGTACCTTATCCAAGGTAACGCACAGTTAATAAGTATCCAAGCTAGAATTCTAATCCAGTTTGGTTCCAGAGTCTTTAATCTTAGCCACTTTGCATTTTTGCTTCTTCAGTGATGATGAATGAACTAGAGTTCCAAGATTAAATTCGATACATCTCAAAAACATAATGTTGAATGGAAAAAGCACGTTAAAAATGATAAATTTAATATGATACCAAGTATTTTGAATCATTAAAAGCAAGATAAAAACTACCATATGTTGTTAATGAATATACATGTATACAGTAAAAGTATTTAAAATTATTTAAAAAATGAATATAAAAGATAAAAATCAAGTTCAAGACGGGGATTACTCTGGGTAAGAAAAAGAAAGGGAAATGAAATCAAGAAGGATGCTCCAGGGGCTTCAGAAGCACTGGAATAGTTTAGCTATGTAAAACAAAACAGATCCGAAACCAGCGTGACAAAATATGAATAAGTTGAAGCTGAGTGGTGGGTGCAACGGTGTTTATTGTAGTATTATTTTTTAATTACTTCAAATATATAGTACTAACATATACGTATATGTTACATATTCCTCTTCCCAGAGAGAACATTAACTTTTTTCTGTGGGTATTCTATTTTTTGTAATAAATGCACACACATGCGCACACTTTCTAGACACACACATACATACTACACATAAACTGATTTGTAACTGACTTTAGAAAATTTAATGATATATTGTATGCTGTATTCCAAAGTCAATAAATACAAGTTTGCAGCATGAGTTTAAGTATTTGCATTGCATTCTATTATACTCCAATCACTTTTTTGATAGCATTATGTTATTTCAAAGCTTTCACTACAGCAGGCAAGCTGCTAGTGCATATACTTTAATAGTCATCAGAATTAGTTCCAATTTTTTAAATGAAAAAATAGGGCTCACACAAACACTTTGTTATTCAGCATAGAGATAAAACAAATGTTTCTTTTTGCTAACCATGTTTGCAAAAGGTGAAAGGAGTCGAATAACTCTAAACAAAGCCTTTCCCACTATTATTGTATTATTGGTATTATAGAAATGAGAAATGGCAACGTCTTGTAAGATTGTTTAAAGTTGATATTAGAGCGTTAGTTATGGCAATACACACTTTTCCTCTCGATGTGATTAACTGGCAGATCACAGTTAGGTGTCATACAATTAATGTAAATTTCACTATCAATCATATATATACACACATATATTTGTATACACACACACATTCTATATATATGTAAAACATCTCTAAGGAGCTCAAAGTGCATTTCAGATGTTGGAATTAATTCTCACAACATAATCCTTTGAGCTGGTACTATGATGATTTTGGTGTTTATTGTCCCTCTCACTAAAATGACAGTACTGGTCAGGTGTACTCTTGGAAATAAAAAGAAAATTTGCTCTTCTCTTTCCCTTCGTCTTCTCTTTTTGGTGAGGAAGATTGGCCCTGAGCTAACATCCATCGCCAATCTCCCTTTTCTTCCTTGAGGGAGATTGTTCCTGAGCTAACACCTGTGCCAATCTTCCTCTATTTTTTTGTATATGGGATGCCATCACAGCATGGCTTGATGAGCCTTGTACAGGTCCATGCCTTGGATCTGAATCTGTGAAGCCTGGGCCGCCAAAGCAGTTAAGCACACACTTAACCACTACCACCAGGCTGGCCCCCCAATTCCCTACTGAAGGAACTCTTGATCTATGTGTTTCTTGAAGAATATGGAATTGGAGAAGATTCCACTAGTGTTTCTTGCTTCTTTTAATGTATAGTTCATCTATAAGCTGCTGTGGACCAACGTGGGCAAACAAACTCCAAATTCATTCCCATTAAAAACTATTGGTCCAGCCACTGAACTAACTTCTCTTGCTTCTTCTTATACTTGACATTCCAGGTCAAAAATTGGCAAAGGAGACTTAGCAATTTAGGATTTTACCCTATTGAGAATATTATCATAATTTATCCAAGTGCCCTTGTATACTGCTTAGAATCTCTGGTCCATATTCTAATGACAGCTCTTGAGGTCTTTACAGAATGAGTTTTCTCTTTACTCCATGCTACCATTGTCTTTCAAGATTTTGGACCTTGCTGTCATCCATTCTGCCCAGGACCAGGTAAGCAGATCTTTCTGGATAAAAGCTTACCTACTTCTACTCTCTTTCCAGGAAGGAACTTTTGTAGCTGTTTCCCAATCTACACTTTAAATCTTCCTCTTGACAGCCTTATCTTATTTTCATCCAGTTTTCTGACATTCAGATCCTCCTACCTATTCTCTTATTTTGATATTTCCTTGGGATGACTGGCCTAACTTTTTGTGGTTTTTCACATCTGGACACTCACAAGTAAAACTCAAAACACTAGATCACTCAGCCTCTATTTGTCATGGGAGGAAAAGTGAACAGCCTAAAATTTGTGACTTTGTATCTTTACACCTTTGCTCAAACAGATTCCCCGTTAAGTAAGATTTCTGCCTCTCGTCATGCTAAATTAATCATGATTCACATTCTATTTGAAATGCATTTTCATTTGTGGGGTTTTGAGATCTTTCCTGCTAGAATCAGAAGTGATCATCTCTCCTTATCTTAAGAGATTTCATATTTATTGAGCACATATTACATGTCAATTATTTTGTTAGACCCTTTACACATATCTTCTCATTTAACTTTCATTAAAACCCTGAGTTAATGGATTTCAAATCCAATTCCCTATGGCAGGTCTTTTATAATGACCTCTTTACTATCCCAAAATTGAATTTGCAGAAAAAGCAACACGCTTATGCACCTAATTTTAAAAAATTAATATAATTTTATCTTGTTAGAAGATAAATAAAAAAATACAATTGTGTATATTTTAATATGTAAATGTTTAGTCATGACCACAGTAGCTAGCTTAATGAAGTAGTTAGACTCTTTCATCTATTTATAATTAACAAGTTTTGATTTTAGAGAAATAAGGATCAGGTGCCATTCTATACATGAACTATAGGAAAATCTAAGCCAAGAGACATTGTTAGGTACTAATATAAAAATAAGTGTTGAGATAAATATTTACCAACAAGATATTATTGTATGATAAGAAACAGAAAAATGAGAAATAATCTTAATCGAGTAAAGGATATCAGTAAGACAAATTAAAAAACTGAACCAGAGAAAATGAGAAAGTATGATACAATCTTGCCAAATTTCATTGTACAATTGTCATTTAATTTGGTATTTTTTGTTTGTTTCATTTTTTTTACTTCATTAGGAAAACAAAAATTTTGACAGACAAACCATAGATTTAACTTATGCACAGCACTGTAAAACAGAATTGTTGAGTATTCACATAACAATTGTCAAGTGTTTCAGACTATTGGACACTTTCAAACAAGATACAAATGTATATGTCTTTATATCTCTATATATCTCTGGACTCTCTCTCTCTCTTTCCCTCTTGTGAGTGCAACAGGCACAAATACAAACTGATGCAAGTGTATGGTTTTGGCATCTCAAATACTGTTTTTTCTCTGGGGTTGTTATTTCTGAAATGATGAACCATTCCTGGTAACTTTCAGGAAGTAAAAGTACAGTCTTTCCTTGACTTGCGTATTAAATAGAAAATTCAGTATAAACTAAATCCCTACAAAAGTACTTAGTGTATATAAGTAAACAGAGGTCCAGGCTCATATAACTATAAACAGATTTTTTTTTTAAAGATTTTATTTTTCCTTTTTCTCCTGAAAACCCCTCAGAACATAACTGTGTAATTTTAGTTGTGGGTCCTTCCAGCTGTGGCATGTGGGACGCCGCCTCAGAATGGCCGGACGAGCGGTGCCATGTCCGTGCCCAGGATCGGAACCTGCAAAACCCCTGGCTGCTGCAGCGGAGCACGCAAACTTAACCACTCAGCCACGGTGCCGGCCCTCTGTAAACAGATTTTTAAACTACATTTCCAGTGGGATATTCAAAAATCTCTAGAGCTACTTTCTCAGCACTGATAAGTCATTGACATCACTGCCCCTCCTCTCAAATGGTAACAGTGCCTCCAATCACCGAGGCAACCATTGTTAATATTTTCAGTATCCAGGTCTTGTTTACTAACTAGAATATAAATTTAGAGGCATGTTAGTTTGTAATTATCTTTGTATGCCCTAAGAGAATCTGGATGGTATCTTGCATGTAATGGAGTTATAAATAATAATTTTTCTATTAATTAATTAAGAATTTAATTAATCTCTTCATTGAATAGCTGGGTACACATCGGAAAAGGGAGTTTAAATATGTCAAACAATGTGCTTGTTACATAACCCTGTTTCATATGTAGGCCCTAGTCCTATCTAGATGTATCAGCCATCGGATCACGTTAACTCTCAGCAGACAGTATAAAGTGCAAGACCTCAAAAGATATTTCAAAAAATTATCTTCTCTCTAGAGAATGTGATAAAATGTAATGTGTTCAAGTGCATCTTATCATTCCCCAGAAAGCAAGAAAACTTCATATCTACTAAGCATCCCAGCCGACTAGGCTCCTTCTTGATCTACTGATGTGTATTTTTCTGTTGCTTGCAAACATTTGATAGCCCCCTTCCTATTTCACACTTGGATTAAAAATCCAAGTAAATTAATTATTAGTTGATTGTATATTCTATCATTCAAACCACTAATATTAAAGAAGCTCTATACATTTGGTCTTTGTTAGAAATTACTTTAAGAGCTATTTATGCTGGCAGTGGGACAACATATAGGATAGTAGAAATAGAATTAGGAGAGAATTAATTCATGGCTAAGGAATGGAGGCAAGGCCTGCTCTTATTCCTACAGACATATATGAGTGATTTTCAATCCATTAGACGCTGGTGTTGTTCAGACATTGGCAACAACACTGCCACAGATTTTCCCCTGAGCTTCCTGTGGTAACTGTAGCTCAGTTTAGTCTCCAACGTGGGTTGGAAGATGTTAAATAGAATCATGTTTTTCTTTCCAGCATTTGACCAAGTAAGTGTCACTTGACTATGCCTCCTCTCCCCTAAGTACACTAACATTAAGTCACCAATCTATAATTGTGGACATGATGACTAATGTTTTCTTTTTGCTCTTTTTCCCAAATTTAAGTTCCCATCATGGATTCCACAAAGCATATCCTGTCAAGACCAGTGGTTAAGCATTTGTGGTAGTTTTCATTTGAAATGTGCAGAAGATTTATAGGTTTTCATTAATGCTAATGGTTCATCTGAGTGGAAAGTGTGTTCAATCAAGTGCTCCTTTGAATGAGATTTCCAGATCACTCAAACACAGCTGTTTTCAAGGCAGAGTAATGCAAAGACTATTTCTGCCAAAGTACATACATTTTATACAACTTAAGATGGGGCTCTTGAAGTACTGACACATTTCCCAAAAATCAGATATATTATTTATCTTGCTTTTGTGCATGTAGTAATTGGCAGACTAAAAATGGTGGAGAATTATTTAGTTATCTTTCTCCCTTCTGGCTTGGCACTCACTGCAGTAGCAAATGAATGTGATGGTGGGAGTTTATCTGTCATCTTGCAGCAACTGGGGCTCCTTGGCATTAGTTTTCATAGATACCTAATTGTTGTTGCTGTTCTGCCTCCAGGGCCAAATAGGATCTCAGACGCTCGACTAGAGACAGTATTAGTCCAGTGGAGCACTTTTATAAGAGTTGAATCAGTTCTGTTTGATAGGTTATAAATTCATCCTTATTTCTGGTTGTGATATCAGATACTAATGTTCCTGATGCTAAAGGTTAGAAACCATGGTAAAATAAGGAAACCTAATGCATTTTCAGCTTTCATAAAAAAATCATATGTCTTGTTTGTAGTCAGCATAAAGTGGGACTCTTAAATTTGCAAGTTCAAAAATACATAAACTGTTTTAAGCGCAGAGGAAGCATACTGGTTTACATAACATAAAACTGCAAAGTAGAATTGGCTTTATGTGTGACTGGATCTAGAGGCTTGAACAATGTTGTCAATGTAAATTTTCTTAATCTCTGGGCTCTACCTTGCTTTACCTTACCTGTATTCTCAAGAAAGCTCCCTTTTAGGTAGAAGTATGGATGTCAGCAGTTTAGGCTTATATCCTCACAGTTCTGAATCCAAAAACAAAACAACAACAGAAAGAAAGGAAGGAAGGAGGGAAGAAAGAGAGGAGTCAATGCAAAATAACCAATAACCATTCTATACATAAAAGAGATGAGCTTTACTTGAGCCAATCTAAGGATTATAACCTGGAAAGGCAGTTTCCACAAAGGAAGAGAGCATTCTGAAGAAATATAGTTTTCAGTACAGTCTTATACCTTTTTAGAACAAAGAACATACATTAGACATACCCAGGATACAGATTCATCAAAGTTTCAAAGAAGTATTCAGTTGCAAATTAGCGGGTCAACATGACCCTGAAGTCTGAAAAAGAGAATATATCTTCAGGAGTACTAATACAGGTGTTACTGATTCTGGTGGGTGTAGGTAGAAGGGGAAATATGCATTCTTACCTTAAAAGAGTGCAGTCTTTTACTTTGAGATAATGTTTAATGCATTCTTCACCTTAATGGTTAAAGCAGATGTACAATGTATGTTTTGTAGGCCATAAGTCAGGCTTCTTTAGCTGAAGCCAAAACAGTTTTGAACCAGAATAACTACCCCATATACCTCAATATGTGCAAATCTCTTGTCAAAAGACAGGAAGGGAGGAAGGAAAGAAGGAAGGGAGGA